>NW_022157854.1:0-92566 GCF_003316985.1 Fusarium coffeatum | reverse complement strand
AAAAAAAAAAAAAAAAAAACCGCCGTTTCTAGGCGCGATCCTTGTGGCCAGTAGTATACTGTACGAGCTGCATGAACAGCAACATCATCAATGATCAATGACATATTCATCAGTCCTTATTAAGAGCGTCGATCCATCCGGTTTTATAAAGCCGCAGTCACCACCAGCCTTTTGCAGCACAACTAGTGCGCCGGGGCCACAAGCCTCCCGCGACACTAGTATATCATTGGAGAACAGTCTCTTAGACCTGACGACTTGGGCAATTGTGTGGCTTTTCTTGGGGATTCTGGGGACTATTCAGGCAAATGGCAGAAATCCCCAATTGACTGATCGGCCATGGGATTCTCCTACTTCGCGATACTGATTCAATTGCCCTCCCTCGCAAGTCCACCCTAGCTGCTGGGTTCCAATCTCTTATGATAACCCTCCGCAGTTTCAATGCTGCCAGACTCAAGTTTAAACCACTGCATACGCAAACATGAACCACGCTGACTAAGGACTCAATTTCATCGTTCTTGTTGGTGTGGTTTTTATTCGGCCAAGGATCCGGGCTCCCGGTCGTACGACCGCCATTTGGACTAAAGACATGTGCGCGCCCTGTCACCAGCTGTGCATCTGGGACCCTTGGATGGGTTCCTGAACGCTACCGACCCAATGAAACAACACCGAATAGCGGTGGTCGGATGAAACGCTCCGATAGGCTCTTTACAGATACTTGGTGATGAATTCGCGTTGCTCTCTAAATGCCGTCTCTTGGACAAGACGGATCAGCAAAATCGTCAGCACATGCAATAAGGCTACTTCCGAAATTGGCACCAGAAATAAATGTGGAAGATGGGAAGATTGTGGCACAGATCATAACCATGAATCTTTAGGTCATTGGTTCTTGAGGAGAGAGGGTCAAATGTTACCTACCAGCCTGCTTGTCTGGGCCTTTCGCCACCCGCCTGTCAACCGGGGTCCAGAACCTTTATCGCCGATCCTCGCCGTTTCAGGCACCTCGATGCCCGTCTTGCGTTTGTCGCACAATCAGCAATGACGCCATGACGACGATGCCCCGTTTTCCTTCCTTACACTCCCAGGTGGTCTTCGCCGATGGCATACCAAAACAGCTTGCCAGCCATTGCGTCGGAGCTCCGAATTAAGAATAGGTGTGGCTTGTGAGCCGCTCAGGTTACTGATAGACATACTGTAGATCGTACAGTACTGTACGGCAGCCCTCGAGATGGTTTGAGGCTTGGGGCGACGTCGAATAGCACTTTCTTCAATGAAAGTCGACTATGATCAGATTTTTTCCATCAAGCTAGACACTGACGGGCTTCTTAGTTTTTGTACCAGGCGGTGGAAGATCCAGCCGCACATGGACATCGGCAGCTTCTAATTGCCAGAGATGTTGTACCGCATTGCATGTATGTATGTATCTACCTGGATTGAGAAGGAAAGGCGTCAGCCTTGCCTAGGGGTGAAGCCTGCCCAAGAACCGTTGGCACCTTCAGGAGGGTGCGTTGGGCTTTGACTTCTCATCACATGCCTCAGTACAGCAGGCTCAATTTCCAGTGGGAGGTGGCAAATGTCAACCGTAACGGTCGTGCAAGTCGTCAGCAACTGAAAGTTCAGTTCCGTTTCGACTAGCATGTCACCGTAACTAGATCTTCATATTGACATGAGTGACATCTGCCGATGTCAGCCATAGCAACAAATGCCGGACAGCAAGAGCCCCTAGTAAGACTGACTATGTACCAGGCAAGTTGATGATTCGTGAGCTTCCGAGAGACTCTTGTTTGTCCATCGCGGGCAATCGTTATCATCCCTCGAGCATTGAACAAGCCAACAATTCCATGACTTTGACAAGCACAAGTACTATAGGAGCAGTAGCCACATGTGGCTGGGCCATTGAGCTTAGCGACGTCGGTTCAAGGACGGGAATAATCCGACTGCTGCACTGAGTCGTCATGGTTGTCAATTTTGGATAGTGAAGCTTATTTGCATAACTTACAGGCCGACAACATTCGCTCATGTTAGCGTATAGACAACCTCAGACCAACAACATGCATGCCATGCCATGCTGTCAGGCATGCTATAGTAACGTACCGTTACTTTGTTGTCAATCAATTCACATCCAAGCCTGCTAGCAACACTATTCTTGGAAAGGAACACCAATGCTTGACTGCAACTCACGCTCAGGCCTTTGGAGTGGCAAATGAAATATTGTGTTTGACTTTGACATACCAAAGACAACCACCGTCACCAGAGTTGGTATGAGGCACAGCCACTGTTTCATTAAAACGAACAGCAATGTCAGTCATCGACAGCGAATTTATATACAAGTTGTCTGTTTACTCTGATATGATTATATGGCTAAGCATTGCTAGTTCTGTGACTGTTTTTCTTGTAATGAAGTCCTCACTTTCACAAACCCATCCATCACTTGAGGTGGCAGCATTGGGAACTCCGTGGCGTAAAATTCATCGAGATTGGAAAAGAATGCTTCATGTCGAAAAGAGGCAAGCGTCTACTGTAGGGCAGATTTCCCTCCACAACATACATACAGTAGGGTTGGGGATTGACGACAGTACGAGTACGCGCATTTTACCCAACTAAGTGTGTGATGGCCGCGGCATGATATTATTAGTACGGGCTATCATGTCTTAAGCTCATTTCTTCGGGCACCAATGCCAGGCCGAAGCCGGGATACCGGACCCCTGAACAGCTGAGGAGGCGATATGTCAAAATTCGATACCTCGAAACATGGGCAAGCTTGAAAACTTTAGAATCGTGGGGTGGCTTTGGTAGTGGCGCCCATCTAAAGGCAGTGCATTGTTGCTTCGAGTTTTGTTCAGGGTCATACACTTTGTGCAACGTAAACGCCACTGTATCGGTCGTGCCAGTGAGATATCTGGTTGATCAACCACTTTCGATACTTGACACCCTGTATGGGGTCCGGCAAGTCCATGTTTCCTGCGGTGGGTTGTCGCTTAATGTGGCTGGCACCTTGGATGGATCGTGGTGTATACGACTCGCAAAAGCCATTGAGCCCTAAGACAGACTACCGTGAAGCCGTTTGATAAGTTCTTAGGGTCGGATGCAACCCTAAGATAGCTATCTCTGGTTTGCTGGAGCCAGAGTTCCTCCAAAGGCCTATCGGAAGTGCTTGTCCAGGGCTTCTCAAGTGGCTGTCAGGATATGAAGGAGAGCCCGGGTACCGAAGGCACCCAACGCTTCCTTACTGTACTCGGGTGTTTCAACAGTGATCTCCAGTGCTGCAGGATGATTCGTAAGCGTGTAACCTAGCAGAGGCCAGTCGGCAACAGTAGGGCAAGCTTCTGGAGCATTAGCCCGATCAATATTGGTTGTTTTTCACCCCTGCCTTCGGAGGCTGTGATCTCTTTCTCCCCCTACCCTTGAAGAGATCGTGGCAGGGTCTAAGGACGGACCGTTAAACGGATAATAAGCGCCAAAGACTAACATGACCAACATGGTGCTGCCATTTGCCGCGGTTGTCATGCCATTGAGGCGCTCCAGAAGAGTCCAGACGCGTTGTTGAAAGTATAAGTGCTTTTTCACTTCTCCGGATACAAATCTATCCGTGAGTTGGTGCCATTTAGTTTCCATTTCTTTAACACCATGAGTAGGGTTGATTACAGCTGGACATGGATCTTTGCCATGTTGTATGATGAGTAGTCTCTTCCGTTTGTCCTTGTGGTGTGTATTGTGTGAGACCTGAGCATATTGTAGTATAGTCCGAACCCTGGTAGTTGCAACGTATGTCACATTGTCATGTGTATGGGCTGCACCCGGGCAAGCACTCTTACGATCGTCGAGAGATGCGATTGACTGCTCGATCGTCCAGGTAGTCGGTGGACTTGGTGTAAATCATGAGCCACGGTAACCTAAACATTATAGCGACAGCAGTCTGATAATGAATGTCAGCAGACAAGCCTGTGGTGCAGCTGAAAACGACACTCTTGCCCAACGCCATAGCTAGACATATCTGTAACGCTGTGCTACTTCGTAAATTCACCTGCTGGTAGGGTACGTGGAAACATAACCTTCATATTTCATCATCAAAGGCTACCTGTTGTTATAATCAAGTCTTAATATGGACAAAGCCTCGCAGGTGGCCGTAAAAAGGCTTGTCGATTCCGTGACGTCTAAGTAAACCCTGTTGTACATTCTCCCTTCACCAGCTGTTTAATCCTTCTTCAAGGGCAAGAATGTCTCCTCAATACCATCCGCAGTGATAATGAGCATTTGAAGGTTGTCACCAACTTCGATGTGTCGCTCAACTGCACCATCAAAGGCATCCTTGACGACAGTCTCGACCTCTGTTCGTGTCAAAGGACGTCGCTCTCTCTCCTTCAACTCGTGGCCCTCTCCGCTTCCAGGAATGTACTGGTTCTTGAAGTTGACCTGGTTGTCGAGGAAAGGCATGATCAAACTGCCCGCAGCACCGCCTGCACGGCACTGCTCTCGCTCGTAGCTTCCTACGGGATCATACGAGTATACAGCACCCTTACCCTCCTCATCCAAACCGCCGAGCATCGCATGCGAGTAGTATGGGAAGAATCTCTTGCCGTAAAGAACTGTGGAGAGTCGCTTTGCGCAGGCGTTGACAGACATGGGCTTGCCGTGGCGGTAACGGTAGATCTTGCAGATGGTGTCGAGGTGGTCGCGGAGAGCTTCGCCATCGGCAGCGAAGCCAACAACTGATAGGACTAGTGTGGCATCCTCCTGAGAAGCAGTTGTGCCGCCAATTCGGAACACCTTGGGAGACATGCGAGAGTTGATGCTGTAACCGCTGGTGTGGCGGGTATCACCAGCCATGATGGTGAAATCGGCGCCAGCAATGGCCAGAGTCGAGCCACCATTGTCGGTGTATCTTGTTTGAGTTAGCTAAGAAGCCTATGTATGCCCAAAGGAGGTGTCTCACGGGTTGAATCGATGTTCTCGAAACTCTCCGTTGTTGGTCTTGGGAGCCTCGGAGAACGAGTAATTGGGCGCGTTCATCAAGGGGTTTTGGCTAAACATGGCAGCCATGGTTGCGGATTATGTTGTAAGTATTATGGTCGCACAAGAAGAATGGTTATTTTCGATGGGCAGGGCGGAACGAGGTCGATTTCGGTGGTTGATGATGTTGAGGTTGATGCTGCCTTGTCACTGACGATTGAGCTGAGGTTGAGACGCACGCGTCAAGCTTGCAGCCTTGCCCGCTTAACCTGTAGAGCTGGGGTAGCTCCGATGACTAAGCTAGAGCTTGACAGGGGTTCACCTCCTAAGTTCACCTAACAACCATCGTCATTTACAAAGTCACATCTAAGACACAAATTTATTGACATTGCTCTCTGAGCTTGTTATTTTTCTCCTGTGCTTTGAAGCGGCTGCACTGCCTGCGCTTAAATCATGACAGGCGACATTCGCTCCAAGGCCCTTCAGAAGATAGCTTCGCTATCCGCGACTAGCTCCACGACATCCTTTGACCGATCCGATCTCGACCGATTATGTAGAGCCTGTCACGCTGGTGCGAAGAGCAAGGACTATGTCAATGGAAGTCAGAATAGAGGTTCTTTGGGTCGGGTGCCTATGGTAGGTTCTTGAGGGATTTTGCAGATTTTATAGCAGAGAATTGACACTTGCAGTCCATCCGCGAATTCGAGGTCCTAATCGCATTGTGTAAAACGGCACCCAAGATCAAGTCGAGCCAGAGCGCGCAGAGGCTCTCCTACCAACTGTTTCCGTACATCCTCGAAGCACACATCCAAGTGTTCGTCCCGTCGCCCTTCTTTCGAAAGATCGATCCATCCCCTACCGAAGCTTTGGCCTTTCATGTAACAGGGGCTCTTCTGGCACTTGGCATCAACTACGATGAGCTCCAAGAAAACGTTATTGATAAAATCTGGTCTTTTGTGAACTCATGTAGACGAGCCACGGAGAGCATCATCTCCCCCCAAGCGGGAGACCCCGAGAACCCACACCTAGAAGACGCTGTTCGAACTGTAACAATCGCCGTGGCTTTGCTTGGATTTCTCGATGCAGCTGCGGCACAAGCTGATTTCTGGAGAGCTGGTGGTCGACTGGCGTTGGTCAAGAAGATTAGAGAGCTTCTTTCTGAGCCATTCCTTATTGCAGTTGAAACCGCACTTTCCACCATTCGCAACTGCCATAGCCAGGACCGTGAGGTGAAGGAATGGAAGAGATATCTGCGCCACTATGCCTCATCTGGCCGACCCCTGGGAGCTATGCTCTTGCACAAGAGTTTCGCCCAGCTTGTTGTTTCTAGTACTTCTCTGATGGTGAAGGGCCCTGTTTCTTTGCGAGAGTCTCATGTGCTTGATATCTACATTTCGCAGGGCGAGAGTTTGCGCAGTGTTGCTTCATCTGCTCGAGAGGCGGATTTTAAGACTATTGAGGACTATGCGGCTTTGGCGGTTGAGGAGATTCAGTACATCGAAGGTGGCGCGGACTTCATTCGCATGGGATCGCCTGATCAGCAGAGTCTCGCGTACGCTGTCAAGGCTGCAGCTCTTATCTCCTACTTGAATTGTGCTCTGCTCAACGAAGATGCCGCCGATTCGGAGATTCTCATGAACTGGTTGCAGGAAACCTTGGATGACTCTGTCCAGATGGCTGATCCAACTCTTGCCTCTGTGACGCTCCGATGTTTGGCCTTGATCTGCCAGATTTCGCCATCCTTTTCGTCCAATGTCAGCCGCATCTTGCCCAGATTCATTGTCCAGGACGCGCCTCAAAAGAACATTGTCACTATCGCTTCCAGCAGCCTGGCATATGCTCTGAAAATGCTTTCCAAAGATGCTGTCATCGGTACGCTCTACACATTGGGTAACGTTCTCAGTCCCGGATCAGACCAGGGATTTGTGAACGACCAGATCGATGGGGCTTCGAGTGAAACTGGATTGAATCCCATATACACCAGACGCCAGTCCATCGGAAGCTCCATCTCCCTTCAGCTGCATGATGAGGAGGAGACTGCAATCGTCTCAGGCAATGTTGTGCAGACCATTTGCGAAATTTCTGCCGCGTTCAAGGACGAGAAGATCACTGCCTTGGCTCAATCGATGCTTCAGCAGAAGCTTGAAAAGGTCAACACAGGCGTTGATGCTCGAATCATTAGTGGAGCCGCCGCCCTGGCTCTTGAGGGTGGCCAGCTTGAGTTCCGTTCACTACTGAAGTTGTTCAGCAAATTATGCCATACCGGAGTTGTCGATAACCAATTGTTTCTACTTGAAGCCGTATGTCCACCCGCCCCCTATGTTGACTCATGTACTGACTAGTGTAGGTGAGAAATGCTCGCACCTTCATATCTGCCAACTTGCGACGCGATTCCCAGCTGTTCAACATCTACTTTGAGCACTTGCTTGACAACATCATCGGACTTGGCGATGTTCATTCTTCTGGACATACTAAAGAATCTGATGTGCAAATGGCCGCCAAGGAAATTGCTGAGCTCCTACCACCCCTGGCAACTTTCATGTCCAGCAACGATTTTGCTTCCAATCCCATCACTGATGACGAAACTTATTCTCTACTTCGAGATGCTTGGTTTAATATCGTTGTCCATGGCTTTGCCACCAATACGGATCGTGGAAAGCAGTACTTGAGAGAGTTGCGGTTGATTGCGATTCACTCTCCACCCCTGGTGGCCGAGCAGCGAGGTGAACAGGTCGAAAGTGACATTGAACTCAATACCGTTCTACGACGGGGCATGAGCAATGACAGGGAATCTATGCAGAAGAAGCTCCTTAGCGACCTCGTACCCTCGAAGGCTAATGAAATCAAGAGTCTCAGCTATCGCAAGGTGATATTCCTGCAGGCTGCTTATCTCATGGAAGTTCTTCGAGCCGACTCGGGTGATTGCACCAAGGTTTTATCTTACTTCCTGGAGCCGAGCATGGCCAGGGGTGATGTTAGCAGCGCTATGGAAGGTGTTGCTGCTGCTGTAATGGATAAATATATCCAGAAGACTCAAACTGGCGTGGATCCCACCTTTTCTGCCCAGTACGCCGCCGAACAATTGGCGGCCATCTTCTGCAGCTGCTGCCATCGCATTGAGCGAGTTCAACAGGCTGCTTTTGTCTGCGCAGACCGTATTCTTCGCGACATCCCCTCGGCCCTTTGTCATCGGTCATCACTCTTTGCCTTGATCGAGCTACTCTCTCTAATGTGGACTAGCTGCTTGGAAGCAGAGACAGATGTTTACGCTCCCCGATCAACATTCACATCGGAGCTTGGTGGTGTGACTGTACAACTTTCAGACGATTACGACTTCCGAAGACAGACGGTAGACACTCTCAACCGTAAGGCGAGGGTATGGGTGAATACCGCTATCAACATTTCTCCTCTCGATGTAAAGGGTATTTTGCAGACCTACCTCTCTGAATTCAGTGATGAGGGAGCGTACGGTCATGTGTCTCTGGGAAGATCATTCGCTCTCGAGCTCGGATCAATCATTCCGTTAACAGACAACCGTCTGCAATCTATGGATAAAATTGGCAACTCAAGTGTCAACACAGCATCTGCCTTTGTTGCGCAGTACACAACTCGTCAAGAGTATCGGTATGGCGAGACGCTTCCTGATCGTGGTACAGAGCTTATGAGCTTCATGAGTCACAACCGCCGCATGTCATTTGCGCAGTCATCCGTGAAGGAGAGTGCTAGTGCCACTACTGCGCTGGCTCATATTGAGGCTAGGATTCTTAGCAAGAAAAGCACATCCACTACCGAGGTCCGGGATATCCTCCGCAGAGCAGCAGCTCTTCTTTGCCGCACGGACAAGGATGAAGCCGCTGTTGCTCACCATCTCGTGAGCATTCCGTTTGCTCTTTTCACTAAGCAGTCTATGAATCTTGGTGTCTCTCTGTGGCTTGGAGTTATAAATGAGAACCCCAGACAGGAGTCGAGGCTTCTGAACGAGATTGTTCAGCAGTGGGAGTTCACTCTTGGCCGAAAGGTCGGCCTTTTCAGTCCGACTTTGAACCATATTGATCCATTCTTCCTGAAGGAAGAGTTCGCCCCCAGCGAGTTGGAAGCTTTGGCCAAGAAGAAGCAGATTGTGCACGACATCCTCTCGCCCCATACTCGATTGCTGCAGTTCTTCGCCAGCCACTACAACGCTACTAGGCTTGGTAGCCCCGACATTCAGAGAGTATTCCTCCGAATGCTGGACCTTACGCTCGAGGCCATGAAGCAATCTGCAACTCATCCAATGGCCCGCGAGATCCGATTCCAGATTATTCTGTTCGCTCTGCGTGTCCTACGATCCAGCACTACTCTAAAACCTGTAGCACAGTGGAGACTCAAGGAGCGAATCCTTACGGCTGGTCTGTCTTGGTTCAAGTCTTCGCCCAAGTGGTCTTTTGGAAGCAACCTGCTACAGATGAAGACTGAGATTCGTCTTATCTCCGACGTCCTTGCCGCCTTACAGCTCGTCTCCCCCATTGGGGCTCAGACTGTTGGCAACGTTAAGTCTCTACAGTCTAAGGAGCAACTTCTCGACCTTCTTCTCCGGAATGAACAAACTCGTTTGATTGTCTGGGTCAATCCACTCAACACTCCTGGCAATCAGGCGTTGGCGCCACCAGCAGGCAAGACACCAACTGAAGCCGCCCTTCTACCACTTATACGCACAGCTTGGTGGCAAGATCCCGCCATTGCAATTGAATTGGCGACCCGGTTCCCTTTCCCTCGCCTGCAGCGTGACATCAGATTCCTGCTTCTTACCATGCCTGAAAAGGCTATCTTTAGCCCCGAGGCCCTGAGCTTAATTTTTGGAGGAGCCCTTCCTGACGACGTTGGTGCTCAGCAGCTCAAGGTATGTCTTGTGTATCGATTGATCTTTGCATTGCTAACATTCGGCAGTATCTGTTGTATTGGGAGCCTGTAAACCCTGTGACTTCTGTAACCATGTTCCTGCCAGCCTACCAGTATCATCCTTTCATC
Source organism: Fusarium coffeatum (assembly GCF_003316985.1). NCBI lineage: Eukaryota > Fungi > Ascomycota > Sordariomycetes > Hypocreales > Nectriaceae > Fusarium > Fusarium coffeatum. The sequence continues at coordinate 82,612 of NW_022157854.1, read as the reverse complement.
ATCCAATACGCCATGCGTTCCTTGGAGAGTCATTCTGTGGACGTGACCTTCTTCTACGTCCCCCAAATTGTTCAATCTCTCCGCTATGACAGCCTTGGATACGTCAAACGATATATTCTGGAAACAGCCCAATTCTCTCAACTGTTCGCTCATCAGATTATCTGGAACATGAAGGCCAACTCGTACAAGGACGATGATGCACAGATCCCGGATGAGATCAAACCTACTCTTGATACGGTTATGACCCAGATGGTTGACGAATTTGCGACAGAGGACCGCGACTTCTACGAAAGAGAGTTCGCCTTCTTTGACGAAGTCACAGACATTTCTGGTAAGCTCAAGCCTTATATCAAGAAGAGCAAGCCAGAGAAGAAGCAAAAGATTGAAGAAGAGCTGCGCAAAATCAAGGTCGAAGTCGGTGTCTATCTCCCTAGTAACCCTGATGGCGTTGTCATTGGCATTGATCGCAAGTCTGGAAAGCCCCTGCAGAGTCACGCAAAGGCGCCATACATGGCCACGTTCCGTATCCAAAAGAACAAGGGCGGCGTGTCTGAGGTGGACGAGATGATGGATGAGAAAGATGGAGGAGAGCATGGAACTCCTGAGAAGACGATCGAGGTCTGGCAGTCGGCCATTTTCAAGGTCGGAGATGACTGTCGACAGGATGTGTTGGCGTTGCAGATGATTGCTGCATTCCGAGGAATCTTCCACGATGTCGGACTTGACGTCTACGTCTTTCCTTACCGAGTCACCGCCACAGCTCCTGGTTGTGGTGTTATCGACGTACTCCCCAACTCGATCTCGCGAGATATGCTTGGCCGTGAAGCTGTCAACGGTCTGTACGACTACTTCATCTCCAAGTACGGAAACGAGAACTCTCTTCGTTTCCAACGTGCCCGCAGCAACTTTGTCAAATCGATGGCTGCATACTCAGTCATTTCCTACCTGCTGCAATTCAAGGATCGACACAACGGTAACATCATGATCGACGACGCTGGCCACATCCTGCACATCGATTTTGGTTTCTGTTTCGATATCGCTCCTGGAGGCATCAAGTTTGAGCGTGCTCCTTTCAAACTCACAACTGAAATGGTGGCTGTCATGGGCGGCTCAATGGAGCATCAGAGCTTCAAGGCGTTCGAAGAACTCTGTGTAAAGGCTTTCCTCGCTAGTCGTCAGTACTGCGAAAAGCTTAGCCAGATCGTCTGGCTCATGATGGATAGTGGTCTCCCTTGCTTCAAGCCTGAGAGTGTCAAGCACTTCCGCGAACGTTTTGTTCTAGACAAGAGCGAGCGTGATGCCGCCAACTTCATGAAGCATCTTATCAAGACTAGTTACTCGAGCCACAGCACAGGTATCTATGATCAGTTCCAATTGCTGACAAACGGCATTCCTTATTAGGGGAGAAATAAAAGGAGGGTCTTTAGTGTGTGGTTTGAATTTTTTTTTAATTCCAGCATTTGTCAAGTTTTGTTTCCTACTCTTCCAGGAGGTATGGTTGCAGTCCAACACCTGCGTCCGTAATTCTATAGTAATTAGCTTAGCCAAGCTTGTTTGATAATATACGTTTTACAGCCAATCCTTCCAATATCAAGGCACTACGATAGTGTGCGTGACGGACTTGATGTCATTTGTTGGGACATGAACTTGTAAATTTCTCGATCCTCAATATGCATGGGAGTGAAAATTCTGGCAATTGAGCGCCTTCGCTCTTGTTTGTAGACAAGTGACTCATCTGGTCCCCGCTTGCCATTGACATCCAAACTCAGCTTTATTTCGGCTTGGCGGCAGATCCCTTTAGCATATGAGTTGGAGCGTTGTAGCTTGTGTAGTCGACGTGGACGAAAGCTCTGTCCACGATGGGCACAGACTCGAGGAAGTATGTGAGTACCTCACTAAGGTCGTGACTATCCTTGAGCGGTGTCGCAGCGGAGAGCACAATGTCGACCTCAACAAAGAGCTTGTCACCAGCGTGGTATGCGCGCAAGTTCTGAATTTGGCGAATGGCTGTAGCGAAGCGCATTGTCAGGTAGAGCAGGAGGTTGCGCTCATCGGGCTGTGCTGAGAAACCCGACAAGTTACGAACGTGGTGCGCCGATGTCTGACTCCAGTTGAAGATAACGACTGCAGAGAGGAACAAGCCACCGAAAGCGTCGAGCCACCAGATTCGTCCGTAGAAACCAACTGCAGGCGAGAAAGCAACGGTCAATGAGGGTTCAGTTTCATTTCGCATGTTTTGTCCACTTACTAATGGGGAACAGGATGGAACCAGCATTGAAAATAACATCCGTTTTGGCATCTTCGGCCCTGCGATTTGGTTAGATATGTCTTTTCAGCGAAGCTGAAGTTGAACTTACAGTGCTCTGACACTCGAATTCTTGACGAGACGACACCAGATCCAGCAGGCACCCTTGATGACAATGGTAGAAACCATGATTGCGATAGCGGGGACGCCCAACTCAAGAATAGGATGTTCAGGGCTCATGAGGCGCTGAATACATTCGAGCCCGACCTGGCAGAATGAGGTGATCATGATGATGGAAAAGACAAGGACCCCAAGAGGTTCAAGCCTACGCCAATGTTAGCTTACTTTCGCCCCTATGTTTGGCGGAAACTGCAACTTACTTGCGACGACCAACAGGATAACTATACTGGTCGTGATGACTAGAAGAGATGAGACGCGTAGTAACCCATACAATGACGGTACTGAGGAAGTCCAACACGGCATCTACCAAACTAGCAAGAACCGACATAGAGGGAACAGACATGATAACAACAAGTTTTCCGGCAAGAAGAACAGCGTTGGCAATGAAATTGACCCAGATGGCCAATGTGACAATGGGATCGTCGCTGTCGATTTCAGCATCCTCAAGCCATGGCAGGATAGGCTTAGGGCCATTGTCGTCGTCCTTGCTGGGAGGTCGTGGGGACTGTGCCACTTGCTCATCTTCTTCGTCGTCGTCGTGATCCTGGCGCTGGAGCAAAGGCAGGTTCTCAGAAGATCGGAAGATATCCTGAGGCGTGCGGGTAGCAGGAAGCTTTGTGGTGGAGCTGCTGTGCTTGACGCTGATAGCGCCATATGATCCTGGTGTAATGGACGCAGGAGTCGAAGTATTGAGAGGCGTTGTCTCGGATGTGCTGGTCGAGGGCTCCTCGTTGATGGTATCTGGGACATCGACTGGTCGGAAAGCAGATGCATCGAGCTCTGCTTGGTACTCGTTTAGAAGATCGTGAGGGATCGCCGAGTCGAGAAGAGCATCGATGTACAGATATTGCTGAATCAAATCGTTTGTTCTCTCATAGTACTCACGCCTGACGGGCTTGGTTAGTATATGCGCATGGCGCGCTTATAATGATGGGATTGTGGACTTACAAGTGCTTGGGCATTGAAGCCAGCTCCTCCTCGGGTCTCCAGTACTGCTCCCAGCGGTATCTAGGATTGCTTCGGCCAATTAGTTTGGCGCTGCGGTTTTGGGGACCGTGGAGCAGCTGGGTTAGACGGCGCTCATCGGCAAGCAATCTGCCAAGCTCATCGTTGTCGTGGCGGATCAAGCCAGCTTCCTCATCGTCGCCCATCCAGAATGCGGCAGAATGCGCAGGGAGTGAGCTGCTCAAGCTCTGCATGCTTTGTTGAGAACGACTGCGGATCAATGACTGGAGATGACCACTGCGCGTGCCGAGAGGGTTGTGGCTATCATCGTTGGAGAGAAAGGAAGGGCGGCGAAACTGAGCATGGCTGCCGTGCTTTGAAGAGGGAGTATTGGGAGAACTCATTGTCGCGAATAGAGTTAAATTGTCGCTAATATCTACAGCGACTTGCGAATAAGTTTTGAGGAATTGGCTGGGGAGGCGCAATATATATCGCCGACAAAGTAAGGTAAAACGTGTAGCGAGTCAGGTTTCGGTGTTTGAGATTCCTGGGGAATATCTGAAGCGTTAAAGTTGAAAGTAGAAACAAATGCGACTATCCAATGGCACCTTGAAGGTAGTTGAAACGATTCTCCGCGCCTCCGACCTGATGCTCAAACAGGACCCTTAAAACTTGGACAGGATGAAGGTTTAAAAAAAATTGATATTCAGAAACAGGGTCTTGAAGATTTAAGCAAAAGAGGCCGAGGCCAGCGAGGTTCAAAAAAGGATAGATGTTTCGGAGCTTCGGAAACGGAGAGGTAGAGTAGAAAGATTGATTAGATCCCAATGCGCCGAGATTATTCGCCCACATGCTTGCATTCAGCTCCGCTATAAAGGCCGCTGCCCTGGCAGTTCGGTCTTGGCTTTGGTGTTTAAGGGTCCCTTGACTCCAGAGAAGGTTTAGTGAGGTTCCTTTTGATGTGTTGAGGTAGAAGGGGGACTCAATTCAATACATGGAGAGGGGCGGATCATTGGTGTAATTCGTTAGCCATTGAGAGTTTCAAAGTGCATAAATATGCAATATGTAGGTAGTTTGTTATGCTAGAAGCTAAGTTTTTACTCTGAACCGTAATATGAATAGACTCTGTTCCCTCAATAACGATATATTCACTTCGTGGCAGGTGCTTCTCATCTTCCTCTTGCTGAAATCCATACCTATCTTAGATGTAAGTTGCCTTAGTCAGCGGAGCCGAAAGGAAAGAACAAGTGGAGACAGGCGGATCTGGATCGCTGAGATCCTCCACCGAGTCCACCGAGAGTCCACTGAAAGTTCCAACTCGAAACCTTTGGCCACTGGGAAGGTGACTATCCGATGGTGAAGTGAGGCAATGCAATGCTGATTGGATCTTTGAGCTCGCTCTATGCTGCCGAGGTTTCGACAAGACGGGACAACCCCTGGAGTTGGTTGCAGTGCAGAAGAAGATGGGGTAAGTTAAAGCACCAAGGGCCAAGACCCTCTCAATCTCAACACCATTGACAAGTGCCGTGAATATCTATAGTCACCTACCTTAATTGTATGCTTATCGTGACTATCAAACGCTCTTGCGACAGATGGCCCCTTCTCCTGTTTAGGTTGCTTAGCCTTTAGTAATTGCTGTTGGTCTGACGACTTATTTATATGTGACTGCATTCCAGTCACTCATACAGTCGCATGCATATAAATTATCCACCAGCCTCATCAATGTTAATCCACGAGGCTGGTCCTTTCTACTGTACCATCTGCATTAAGAAGAGTGCATACAACGTGGTCAATTGATTGATGATTGATTGACCACGACAGATGCTAGCTCAAGATGTCCTTTCAAAGACGGCTACTGGGCACTCCGTACGGGAACGGCGTATTCGTTCAGAGGCACTACAAGCCAAGACAGACAGCCCGGCTACTACTTCAATCATCATCATGGCCGCATCACAAAGTTGCATGCCTGCCTACGTATGGATGCGCGGTCATCAAGACATGCATAAAGAGATGCATAAGAGTCCCCGGTGATGACTCTATGATCAAGGTAAGCAAAACTAGATCCAGAGCCTGTCTTAATGTTTGTTCGCAGCTTTCCTTACGACGGTTGAGATGACGGACGGTTGATCGATATGATGATAAGGAGAGGTTGGTCTTGTCTGTGGCTTGTCCCGACTATCACATGCCCTCACCAACATCAATCAAAATCGGAACCATATCATGGACGAGGCGGCTCTAGATTCGTTGATCAACGCCTGGTCTACATCATTGCATCTTGACGTTCCAAAAGGTCGGGAGACGAGTCAACGGGCAGTGATAGAGTGGAATTATCCCGTCCCGTCCGCAGATATTCGTTGAATGTCTCATCCACACTGTGCGGCGCGCATCGCGTCTTGACTCTATGCCTGCCCTGTCTTGGTGTTTAGGCATAGCAGGAGAAGAAGGTTAGCGTATCGGGGATCGAGCAATGGAGTGCTGATCCAGATCCTGATCCACCAGAGGCCACGCAATTCATGTCTTAAGACTTGTTGACGTGCATTCGCGCGCGTCGTCTAAGTTAAGCTGCCCCGTGTTATCGTTGCACCGCTGAACCTGAACCTGACTGAATCAGTCCGCCACCAGGGGAGCCGACCAAACGGATCACTTTGCTTGATAACCGCAGTGAGCACACAACGCAGTAAATTCATAGAGTAGGTGGTCTAGGTCAAGCTTTTCTCTCAACAAAGCAAGAAAGTGGAGTTGATCTCTTGCCTTTGCCTTGGCTACTGTCCCGGTTCTTGAGATCAACAACCATCATCAGTCTGCGTATCGAATAAGATAAAGATAGACGGTTATGACGAAAGGCTCGGGAGATGAAGAGTTTCCTGTGTCCCGGTATGTACCACGTACTAGAGTCCCGCGAATGGGGGAAAAAAGCAAATACAGAGACAAGGACTAGACTACCAGGTTGATCGATCGCCTTGTCTTGTCTTGACTTTGTCGTGTCTTAGACGCGCTTAATTATTGGCAATCCAATAACAACAACATCAGCAACAGCGAACAAAACGGGGAGTCGCAAATCTCTGTTACGGTCCCCAGTTCAGTGGAGATCCAACGTCCACTCCATACGAAGAGTTGCAGGGAAGTTCCAAGGAAGAAAACAAGCTTTGCGCTGGTGTTGACACTAGATGGTGTGACTTTTGCCTTTCTGTTTGTGTGTCTCTCCCTCGCGGAGACACAAGAATAGAAACTGTAGCCAGCCTACCACGTAAATACTGTACTGTACAGTAACGAAACAGTGTGGTGATCACCCCAACGCCCATCGAGTTGGGTTGAATTTTTGTGGGCGACTGACGTGAGACGATTAGACTAGAGAGTAGAGCCCAGCCCTCAGCTGCAACTGTGGCTACAGTATCATCAGCTATCAGATTTTTGTTTGGACTCGATTGGATGTTGATTGAACGTTTGCGTGATGGGAACTCAGCCCAAGTTAATAAACTGTCAGCCTGCATCAGGGCTCAGGCCCAGCCACGCGAAAGTTGCCATTGCAGCAGCTCTCCGTATCCGTACTCCGTCGGCCGATGTAGCGACGGGAGAATGAGGCTGTCGTGGCAATGTTACACAGCATAAGCATATACTATGTACTCCCTCAACTCGTACAGTACACGAGCTATTGTGTCCTCCGAGGACGGACTTTATTCCTTAACGTAAGTTCTTATTTGAAGTCATTCAAGACGAGACAGGAAACACGAGGCGGAAATAAGTTCAAAACACTAAAGCATCCATTAATCTCCTCCTTAAGTCTATATCTTGCCACTCACTCTCGCTCTCGCTCTCACTCTCACTCTCGCTCTCTCCATGACTTGGGTCCCTAACATGTAAGAAGCATTGGCCAAGCTTTGATCTAAAAAGAGACCATCCCCGATCCACTCAGTCACTCTCAGGTCACCCAGCGACCAGGGGGAGATCATCTGAGAAAAATAAGAAAAAAAGGAGTCCAGTGGCCGCTGAGTTTTTCAATGATTTTCACCCAAATCACCCGCGTACCTGAACTTGACCCGATCAGGCTTGAGTTTCTGTGACGATGAGGTCTGCTAGCACTCGATTAGGTTGCATACAAGTGACAGTGCGGCTGCACAAAGAGGCAGATCAATTGAATGACTTAGTTTGTCAACTATCATTCATCTCTTTTTCTATTAACATGGGGATGTCGGGTTCTTGGCCAAGTTTTTGGTTGCAGAACCTAGGTATAGCATAAATCCACCATGCTGTGAAGCCCGAGTTTTGGCTGCTATCAAGATCGTCAACTCCTCCTGTAGATCAACGACGTCAGTGAAAGACAAGGGGAAGTGAAAAATCAATCAAGATCACGAGATAATGTAGATGTCGAACATCATATGGCAGTCGTTTACCAGGGCAAGGGCTTTTGATGTCCCATGATACCGATGGAAGTGGGAACCAACATCGTCTATTACCTACCTATCTTTGAGTTCCATTTATCACTGGCAATCTAGCAAAGGCTGGAACTTGTTCACCTCCACTCACTATGGAGGTTGAGGTGCTCAGTTGTTCGGCTGCCGTGGATCATGGTGGAGACCATCCCCTGTAGGCTGTGCCTGAGGTGCGCCTGTGCCCGCAACCCCCAGCCCGTAACAAGCCCAAAGCTCCAGGGGTCGAGAGCTGTAAATGGAAGGGTCACGGCGGGAACGGCGCAACCGAATCAACCAATAATTAACCATCCCCAACTTTGATCTGCTCTCTTTGAGAACCAATATCCGATGGCCCTGGACGGTATATAAGTGAGTTCTGATATGATGCAGGTATCAATTAACTTTGGAGGTGTCGACCAAGGTCGGCGAAACTTAAAAGAGCATCCTTCTGAGGCATTGACTTTGAATTAATAAATGCCAAGAAAGCTCAGCATCATTGAACCCTTATCTCCACAGTATCTCCAGTATTTCTCTCTAGTCTAGACGCTGGAGACCTTTGTGTACTGTGCGTATATCATCCGGGAGATTAATAGAAGCAATGCCTTGACTTTGAATCCATCGTGAGGAAACACCAAGGGGTTTGGCACGGATCAATGGGGGCTCATCTTCCGTTATCTGATACTGTCCGCACATACAGTATTTGTCTGTGTGTACGGATAGTAAAAGACATCTCGTCTCACTAAGGTAATGGGTGTCAGTTACATCAACTGCTTACAAAAATAACTAAGCCTTGGCCAAGAGCGCAGATCATCGATATGTCCCTCGTGTTGAGAGATACCAACCCTTGATGTTGACGTCTTCCCCCCCTCTTTTCCATGTTCAATTTCAAGGGTACAAAAAGAAATAAACATCATTACGGAATTATCCATGATCCAGACATCAATGGCAATGGCAATTTGATCGGTGAAACGTCCCAAGTGGTTCAAGATCAGCCCGGTTCACCAAGGCCAAATCCTTAGCATCTTTGGGTTTAGACTGTCTGTCTTACGATCCATCGAAGGATTCATCTCCATCTGCCGCACATCATCAAATTCCCCAGGGCTGAAGAATTCCTAAAGCACTGACAAAAAACCGAACATCTCTGGATGCACGAAAGAGCGCTATTGACTCAAGTGTGTTGATTGTTGGTTGACACTTTTCAGAAATGCCACGCAATTTCCCCCTTTAGTCCACCGGCTTCTCTAAAAGCCCGACCTAAAGTAATTGGATTTTCTTAGGTCTTGCACTTTGCAACATTGAGGAGGTGCCGTTCCGTACATACAGTAGCTCCAGCAACTTGTGTAGGTAGGGAGCTGATTTAATTAATATCGGAACTATTGAGCCATTTGACGGCTTTGCCCGTCCTGGCTTAAGTCTGCCACACCTCTTTGGAGTTTGGACATGAATGCGACTGACAGTGACAGTGAGACTACCCAGCCTCAGTAATCAGTATCAGTGTCAGCTCTGCCCAAGAACTGGAGGCTTGGAAATATTGTTTCGGATATCTCGAGACTAGTGTCTGTTTTATTGATGCTGTTGGTTGAGATGCATTTGATATTCTAATTATGATTCGGTTTGTTTTTGTTATGATCGACTGGACTGCAGTTCAAGGGGACATGTTACAGGCCAGCTGAACATGACATGATGTTGTATATCATATTATCATTGGCACTCGTGCCTGAAGCGTGGCCGTTGCCGTGGGTGGTTCAAACCTCAGCGGTGACTGCGGTTCGAAAGACAAGGATCGTCTGCTCAGGTTCTCTCATCTCGTGCTAGTAAGGTGGTAGTCGGGACAAGATACGGGTTGTTAGCCTGCGAGTGACGATGGACCTTGCAGGGGTTCGGGTGGCATTCATGATGAGCCAAGAGAAAGAGGCTGTATCGGGGCTTTTTTTTTCTGTCTGTGACAGATCTCAGGGATAGGCTTTGCAATATTTGGATTTAGACGATACTGGTAGGAATTGCTAGCATTGAGTTGTTGACAATAAATAGTTGCAGGTTTAAGACCTGAAAGTGTTGATGTTCGGGTCAGGTATGGATATTATGGGCTGGGGTGGTTGTAGAAGGAAGTTCTGTGCAGTCAGTAAGTACCTAGGGTCTCTTGTCTTGTCTTGTGCTGCCTAGACCTGTCTCAATTTCTACAGTACTTCGTCACTTGAGTTTTGTTGCTGATCTTGCTTGTTTATGTCTCTTGTTTCTATTTATTCTGCTATATTAATGCTGTTGTCCATTAATTGATAGCATCTCAAAAAGTAACGGAAGGAACTAATACCACATTCGTTCGCAGCTTCCGACAAGATTCAAGACTGGCTGGACTGAAGTGGGCGGGACGGGAGGTGGCTCTATCGAGACGGAGGCCGTGCGTTAGTTAACGTTAGCGACCTCCAGTAAGTTGACCCACCTGATGGATGGCAAAGCGTTAAAAGAGGCCCCATTTACGAACAACTGTGCACCTGCACTGTGCGTGTAACGCCTGACCCCTACTCCTACTCTCTTAGTTCTCTATTGCCTGTGCTTTTTTTGCTTGTGCTTGTGCTTCTTGGCTTGGCCTGCCTTTTCTAGGTACAGCAAGTACATACATACATATCCATCCATTTCATACATGGATCTTTCAATCCATGACCTGTCGGGCCACTCAATCACTCACTCACGCTCTCTCTGGGCTGGACTGAACGGACCTAGACCTGGACTTCGCTTCCATCTCTCGCTTTCTCTCGTTCAAACCTCACCACCACCACTCGCTTCTTTCTCTTCCCCTCCCTCCCCCCTAACCTAACCTACCTTAACTCTTAATCTTTCATTGATTGATTGCTTTTCTGTCTGTCGTTGCTCTGCACTGTTGAGTTGAGAAAGAGAGAAAGTTCAGTTTCTTGCTCCAAGACTTGCAAGATACGAGGCGTGAGATCATCTCCGTCTTTAACTTCATTCTATACATACATACTTTCACTTTTCGCTCTCGCACTTGCCCGACCGTCTTGTTCCGGCTTCCACCAGCCACCTTTTTACTCCTAATACAAACCAAACCGTCTTTCGTTTCTGGATTGGATTTGGAGATCATATACATAATGTAAGTAAAGAACTCTCTTTGGCTTTTGCCAATGACCACATGCCGAACCTCCAACCACCTGGTTTCCCGTGTCTCTCTTTCTCTACCATCAACCTGGAACCCGTCTCGACATTACATTCCGATAAAAGCTTCCCCATCGCCTCGCCTCGCCTCGCCTCGCCTCGCCCCCCTCGACCTTTCATACCCACTGCTATTATTATTGCTATCGCTTGTTGTTTTCCCTGTACAATCCAGTTCAGTTCAACCTATTTACGTGCCACGACTGCGACGACCACGATCCTCAGTACAATTTCTTTTCATAACCTCGGCTGACTTGCGATCCTATCATGCAGTTACCCGCATTTATTATACGCATCTTGCTTTCTTGAATCGCTTCGGTTTGAATACCCTCGCTAAATACCATACGCACTGAGACCCGACTCGCAACCCTTGTTTTATATTCTTTTCGATTCCATACATACCAGATCCACATTACCGACATATATCGACACCTGAAAGCACCCCAAACAAATCGACAGTAACTCGGATCATTCCGAGCCTCGTTTTATGGGTTGTACCTAATTCGCCCATCCCGTCATTCTCATATCACCCTTATAAATCCTTCTACATGGCTAGATTCGGTGCCTTCAGCAGACGGAAGTCAACCGCAACCTCGGAAGATTTCCAGCATGGGCCAGTGACACCACCAGAGGGACAATCATCGTTCCGAGTTATTGAGCGTTCAGACCCTTCTCTAGGCAAGTCATTTGACGGCGGCGCTAGGATGGCCAGGGCTTCTGGTAGTCACATTCCCAAGCCAAGTCATCTGGAACAGTCCGACAACGACGAAAATATGTTTGCAGACCTCAAAAGTGGCAACAGGTGAGTTTTTCCCTAATTATATCCCCGCCTCCCTCTGTGTGACTCGCCAAGGAATGTGTTGCACACCTACCGTTGGGTCGGTCGGTCTGGAAAAAAAGATAAAAATAAGCCATGCACCCAGGCGCTGACACCTTCTCAGGGGAAGTGGGGCGTCTAATACGACCAAAGCCACATCAACTGATACCTCCTCAAGGCACAGCAATGCCTCGACCGCTCCATCCTCCACAAATCTTGAAGCCCAGGAAGATTTCAAGCACTCTCAGAAGAAGAACCAGAAACAAAATCTGCACGACATTGCTCCTCGAAGTACTGTGAAGTCCAGCGGCTCCGGATTTTTGAACCGAGCTGGTCGAACCTTTTCTTTTGGCGTTCAGAAGAAGCATAACGCTTCGCCCCCAAAGATCGACAACGATATTCCACCCGTCCCGACTATTCAGCAGGATGCTTATGGTGGAAGATCTCGAGGCCTAACCGAATCCACAACCAGCACTGCTACACCGCCTAAATTGGAAATGGAGAACAGTGGTATGGACATGGGAGGAGATTTTGGTTCCATGTTTTCTTCATTCGATAAGAGAGCGAGTGTCGCTACTATGAGGGCCGGCGGTTCCGACGCTCCTCGATCCCTTACCAGCAACCGCCCCATTCAACCTCCCCCTCTGAGCATCAACAAGGTCAGCAAGGTCGAGCAAGAACATGAGACATGGGGCCGAAACGAAGACGATGGCCTGCTTGGCCCTCAGCCTGGCTCTCCTGAACTCGACGACGTGCCGCCCCCTGTTCCACGCCACCAGAGTTCTTTCAAGACCTCAAGCCGACCGTCCGATATCATCGAAGATGAAGACGCAAAATTGTTGCAGGATTCTATTGCGGTAGGACGATTGCTTTCCGAGTCTAGTACATCCAATGCTCCGTCTGGACGATACCGACGAAATGAAGACTCTTTCTCTTCTTTTGAGAGAAAGCCACTCAACTCTAGCTTCAACAGAGGCGACGACAACCTTTTCGAGGGAACCTCGGCCCATAACTCGCGCATCACCAACCGCTTGAACACGCGAAATCCTAGCCCACAGCGCAACAATAAGGTTATGACACCAGCCCAGTTTGAGAAATACCGAAAGGACAAGGAACGTCACGAATCGAGTGATGCAGCTCAGCAATCGACCACCAACGATGATGACGAAGACGAGATCAATTACGATGACGATGAGGATGAGATCGAGAAGTCCAAGCAGCAAGCGAAGCAGAGAAGAAAGCAGGAGGCTCATATGGCGGTATACCGACAGCAGATGATGAAGGTCACCGGAGAGCAACCCGATATGCACCCGCATGACCGTCCCGGCATGGTCAGCTCGATGAGTGCGCCTCAGCTTCATCTTATGAAAACACCATCACCCGGTCTTCCAGCTGGCGGTTCTGATGAGGATGATGATGAAGAGGTGCCTCTGGCTATTCTACAGGCCCACGGGTTCCCCAACAAGACCCGACCACCGGCTCGACTGAGCACCATGGGCTCCAACCCGAACTTGCGAGCATCTACGCAATTGGCACCACCACGACCTGGCTCAGCCATGGGCGAGAGCAACCAAAACCAGCGTCACTCGATGCTTCCTGCATTCGCTCGTGGTCTTCCTCAGGACCCTTTCGTGGGTGCCAGTATCTCAAAGCCTGCCATGCGTGAGTCCCTGACTTTCAGTGGCGGCCTTCCTGCTTCCGAATCTCAGCAATCTCTGCCTCCCGGTGGTTTGGTCGGTGTCATCGCCAACGAGGAACGGTCGAGGGCTATGCGACGTGGTGGCCCCAACGCCAACGGCCAAAAGTTTGTTCCCGGCATGAATGCGCCACAAGGGCCCCCATTCGACAATCCTCAAGCCATGATGAACGCCATGTACAATATGCCTGGCATGGGCATGTCGCAGCAGCAGATGCCTATGGCTCCGCCTCAACTAACAGTCGGAGATCAAGCACAGCTCCAGATGACACAGCAGATGTCCCAGTTCATGCAGATGCAGATGCAGTTTATGCAGATGATGGCTTCCAACAACCAGCAGCAGCAACCTGGCATGATGCCACCGATGCAACCTCCTTATGGCGGAATGTCCGCTACTCAGTCTATGAACGACCTGTCATCGCGGCATTCGATGATGCTCGAACCGACTTTGGAGCCTCCTCGCCGTATGGACGCTGGAATGCGTACCATGAGCATGGTCCAGCCCAGTTCAGGCGGCTCATTCTTGCCACCAGTTGGTGGTTACGCCGGGTCAATTCACGGCATGCCCATGGGTTACACCCCATCTATTGCTCCTTCTGAGCGAAGCAACATTGGCTTGCCTGGTCGCTACCGACCAGTATCTCAAATGCCAGCCGCAGCTGTCCCCGAGCCACACCGACGAACCAGCACCATGTCTGGGGCACTCGGCAACTGGAATGAACCCAAGACCAAGTCTACCATCAACGTGGTAAGCACTTCAGGAGATGGGTCGGACGATGATGACGAGGAGGGGTGGGAGGCCATGAAGGCGAAGCGCGATAAGAAGCGCAGCATGTGGAAGTCAAAGAAGGGAAGTGGATTTGGAACAATGATATAATCAAAAGGTCGATATCATCGAGAAATTATTACAAAAGAGATGGAGGTTAAGATTGGTTTATATGCTTTTATTTTTTTATTTTTTTTTGCATCTGGATATCCACAGGTTGGAATTGCTCAACCTTCGTTTGGAGAGCCCCGTACAATTGTATATTCTAGACAGTGTGGTTTTCACGAGGGCGTCGTGGGGAAAGATATGACAGGCACCGGCTCCATTGGGTTTGAGCCTGGCGCATGATAGATAAATCTTTATGCCGGTAATTGACTAATTGGGAGGTCACTTTTGAAACGACTTTCATCTACATGTGCGCATATCATCCATGCCTTGACTTCTGTTCATACGTGTTTATTCACAGCGTATCCTAAATATTGATTCTTTCATTTATACGTACATCGACTTTTTAACCGTCAATGGTACCGTTGGCCCACTCCTTTCTCTTGACTCCCATCTCAACAGCTGCCATACCCCAGTCCTCACCGTGGTTGTGGCCCTTACCATCAACACCAGCGCGAGCCAAGGCCTGTTCTTCGGTAAGGACGGTCAAGACACCAAGGATGACAGGCACACCAGTGTCAAGCTGCACGCGCATCAAGCCTTGACAGGTTGACTCAGCAATGTACTCAAAGTGCATGGTTTCTCCCTTGATCAGAACACCAACAGCAATGATGGCATCGAAAGCGCCGGAGGAAGTAGAGAGCGAAGAGAGATCGGTGGTAGACGAGGCCAGAAGGTCACCAGCTGAGGGGCCGCCAGTTGAGGTGCCCTGAATCTGGGAAGCAGAGAAGAGGCTGGAGAACAGTGATGCGTCAGCAATTGGCTACAGGCAGTCAGATACAATGGGAGGCTTACCGCTGGACAGCAATGGGGAGCTCCCAAGAGCCAGGGCAAGATTGGACGACAATGTTGGATTCCTTAACTCCAGCTGCCAGAAGCTTCTCCTTGGCGCCAGTCACAAGAGGATCGATGATGGTCGAGTTCCAACGCGCGTGGACGATACCGATGCGCAGGCCGGAGCCGTCGTGGTGCTGAGGAGAGGGGCCCTTGAGAGACATTGTGAAGAGGCGAGAATCGAAATGTTCAGATCGTGCGAAAGAGTGTAACTTTCGGCAATTAGTTTGATGCTGTCGTAGTGAGATCTGGTTAGGCAAGGGAATCAATGGTTTAAGTTAGTTTAAGGGCAAAGCAGAAGCTTGGTCTGGAGGAGGGACGCGGGGCTCCCAGCGGGGTTTGTAGGTCACGTCACAGGGGATATTGGGACAAGACGGGATGCAGGGACTGTTGAGGTACGTACCTGATCGCACCTTCTTAGACCCTTGCCCAGCTACCTACCTAGGTTCCTAGGTATGATGGGACTAAGGGGATGGGTGTTGTTTCCTTTCGTGTTAGTACAGTCCCCCGACTTGAGGAAGGAAGCACCATACGCTTTCAATATCATCTCCTTCTCTAAACGTACTCGACTTTTGATAAGCAGATAAAATGAGTCACTGCTCTTTAGAATGCTTCATCTTCTGTCATCTTCCTCATTTCTAAGTTAGTGCCCATTGCATTAATTCCTCTTCTTATACATCTCCACCAGCTTTATCCACATGATCCATGATCCGTGTTAGTCTCTCGGGCAACCAGATGCCGTGTCTCAATGCACCATAAACGCCGTGAGAGCTCTTATCACACAATTCAATCTTCACGAAATCCTTACCGCCATAATGTCAATATTTCAATTACCGCCATCTACGGCACATCGCTTGAGGTCTTCGCATCAGCTTCCTGATGCTCACTCTTTCGTCAAAGAGCTCGTGGACAACAGCATCGACGCAGGTGCTACTTCTATCGAAATCACAATCTCGCCCAACACTGTTGATAAGATTCAAGTCCGAGACAATGGATGTGGAATACAGGTTGAGGACTTCCAATATCTGGGTCGTCGGTCTCATACAAGCAAACTTCGGCACTTTGATGAACTTCACCAAAACGGCGGTAAAACACTAGGTTTCCGTGGCGAGGCCCTTGCCAGTGCGACTGAAACGGCTGCTATCAAAATCACGACTCGAACAGCTCAAGATCCGGTCGCATCACTTCTTCAACTGAAAGAAAGGATTGGAGGCTTCAGCAAGAAGCAGCCAGTATCTGGCCCAGTTGGAACAACTGTTCAGGCTATAGACCTGTTCAAAAAGTTCACCGTTCGCAAGCAGACTGCTATCAAATCAAGCCGAAAGTCTCTTGCTGAAATCCAACGTCTTCTGGAAAGCTACGTGATAGCGATCCCTGATCTTAGACTCTCCTTCAGAGTTCTCAATTCTTCAAGCCAGGCCTGGTCCTACTCTCCTTGTTCACTATCCAGCACGCAAGAAGCGATCACTCAGATCTTTGGCCATGCTCTTACCGCTCAGCTTATCGAGGTATCTTCTGACACCAGCACCGAGGATGATGTAGCAGAAGAACAACCACGAGTTTTGAGAATCACGGCCCTTTTACCTCGACCTGACAGCGACGTCCAGGTTATAAAAGGCAAAGGAGCCTTTATATCGGTTGACTCAAGACCTGTTTCCTCTGCCAGAAGCACAGGCAAGAAATTAGTATCTATCTTCAAGTCAAGCATTTCCAAAATCCTCGGCTCGCCTGGCAGTTCACGAGCGCCTTCAAATCCCTTTGTTCAAATCAGCATCCAATGTCCGCCAGGCTCATACGACCCAAATGTGTCGCAGCTGAAAGATGAGGTGATGTTCAACAACGAGCCGGCAGTTCTCGATTGTTTTCAAGCACTTTGCGATACTATTTACGTTAAGAAAGCCCCGGTAAGCACGACAACACAGAAAAAGTCGACACGAGCAGGAAGTACTCTTCCACCCACAACCGAAGCCTCGAAAACCCCAAGAGCAAACGCAAGAGAACTGAGTACACCCAGCAAAATTAGACGCGAACACCTGCCAATCGATGAGGATCCTATGGGGCCCCTTAATGACGGGTTCGAAAGGTTGCTTCTCGAAAATCCAGGCACACTTGAAAACGGCGGGAGCGCTGTTCCTCACACTTTCACTTGCTCTCCTTCACCAAGCAAAACTCAGCATCGAATCAACAACGTGATTAGCGACGCTGATCAAAGTGAAAAAATTCAACAAATGATGAGGTCGAAACTATGCATCAATCTTTCGCGCAGGGATAGTGATTCTACCGACGTGGACGGTACAGATGGGCTGGTTCCTGTGCAAGTGACACCTCGCCGATTGGCCTCGCCTATTAAAGAATCACTTCCTTCTCGTTCTCGACGTAGGCCGCTAGCATCAGGTCGTCGCTCTGAAGATATTGGTTCCTATTTCCGACCAGTGTGGGATGAGCCAATTGTGATTGCAACAGACGAGACCGCCACGCCTGAGAACACAACACTTGAAATCGGTCTGGCAAGCTCTTCTGAGACTAATCGTCGTCCGCTGAAGGAACTGACGCAGTCAGAGGTCAACACGTTTCAAGAAGAAGAGGAGGAGGAGGAGGATTTCAGCGACAGTGAATCACTGGTTGAACTCCCTCTTGCCGGGCCACATCTTAGCCCATCTCCTCGCACATCACCACGCCGTTTGGCTCGTGCTCGTATGCCAAACAGCCCCTTCCAGCCCCTCACAAGGACGCAACAATCCCCCAGCTTCAACGCAGGGTTGGAACTGTCACCAAACTTGCAAACCCCTCCACCATCGGACCCCAGACGTGCCGACAACCTGGCTCGTCGTGATTCACGACGAAATTCTGCCAACATCATGACGAGGGGTCAGCAGTCATCTCAAGGCATTATGGCGTCGTCAGTAAGTAGGATTGGTGAACATGGGCCGAGGCAAGGTCGCATCCTTCTGGGAAGTGGCCCGACTGCATCCAACGACAGGCGTCGATCCGGACAAGTTGGGCGTGGAAATGGATTGGCCAGCCGAAGAGCCGCACCGGCCAGTCGCGACAGCTCAGACGTACATCTGAAGGATTGGTTGCACAACATCAATACTAACTCCGAGGACCAAGAAGGTTAGCAGTCTTCTGGCCACGGACAACTCTTATCCGATGCATATATGCAGCCCAGGCTAGCTGATCAGGAGCCGCAAAGCCAAATGCACTTTCAAGAAGCTATTGAACAACAAGATGATACCACATGGTCCCATTCTCTACAGGCATTGTTAATAAGGACACCACCGCCACAAAGAGAGAGGTCAGACAACAAGACTGAAAATGAACATTACGAAGCCCCGGACCACAGCCACGATCAGTGCAATGAGGACAGCAACCCGAGGTCAGCAAAGCGGCAACGGCGTCACTCGAGCATCGCAACTTCAGCGAGCGAAGAGTCAGACCCTAGACGCCTTCTCATCAAGAGACAACGCATTTCCACAGAAGGAGGACGACTGAAACGCATTGCGTCGAAGAAATTGCCATTCGAAACAATTCCTCAAGTTGATCTCACAGTGAAACTGTCTATCAAAGCTAGGATTCGAATGAGCGAGCTCAGAATTGCAGCTTGGGAATTCATGAGTTCAGGCCAAGCAGCGGAGCAGGATTCTGCCATGCAGTTCAGCAGCATGGAAGAAGTTGACAGAGTGAATGAGCTGCTAAAGAACACCACAGAGACATGGTTGGGTGAGGATTCGTCGATCGAGGTGGATTACATTCTACGAACTGGAGCAAAGGGTAAATCCAAGGCGTAGTGTTCTGGGCTGAGGCGAAATGGAATGGTGTCTACTTTATCGTGGGAGCTTTACGATTTCGGGACTTTCAGATTTTGCAATTCACATGGGACAATGAAATGAAGACAGAAGGAAGATGAGAATATTTGCTTGCGGAGATTGCTTGTACGACTGAACGACTAATTAAGGAGACCGAAGATAGATATGAAGCTACGTAGATAGTTGACTTAACTTAATAATGGAACTAAGGCTGAGGCTAATGATGTTTGAATCCAAGACAAATCACCCCGATTTAGTTAGTGACATATGCCGGGAGTCGCGGCTAATTCTGAAACACGGCTGAAGTGAATTCTCGGATTGGGGTATGCAAATCATCAAGTAGACGGCCTAGACAGCCTAAACTGCGACCAAGATGAGTTGTTTAAAGGTGACGGGATGGGATGGGTGGGGAGTAGAGAACACCAGCGATGCGATTAGGCAGGCAATGGTGTATCTGAAAGACCGGCGTGCTGGTTGAGTGTTACGGTACCTGCCCATATGCGTATTCCAGTGTGCAGGTACAAGTATCGTGAAGCGCATTACACGTCTGGTGATACAGTCGAGGAGTTGCCATGCAAGCTTAGTACGGTACAGTATGCTGATCTCTGTGCGCCAGCCGCGTGGCCTCGTGGGGATTCAGGCTTGCGGCGTGAGGCACTGTACTGTACAGCACACCATGGCAGCCCAGAGGGAGCATGATATCGAGGTATGTGTGTACATGTCAAGTTGGTGGCTGATTGGGCTTGGGTGTGTCACTGAGACTGTGCTAGGGCCGAGAGGGTGTCGTTGATGATGAGGGTCCAGTCTGGACGCAGGGGACCACCGAATACATCATTGACGGGACCTTATGATGCTGATAATTGATTTGTTTGGTGATGACCTGGCAAAGTATGGAGATAATTACTATATATGCTTATATGTATGGGGTTTCCAGCAATGTGGGTGTTAACATGTGAAGTATCGACAAGGGAATGACTTTATAAGCTTGGAATTTGCTGGAAGGCGTCGGCGATATGGATGGATGGAGATGAAGTGGATTGGATGGATAGATCTGCAAGGTAAAAACCAGATTCCTGACGATTTGAGGGATGGTGGTGACAAGAATTGCAGGGAAATTACTCTGTAATAGTAAGTTGAATAGAGATGCGTTGTAATTCCAAGATGATGGATCCATGAATAAGAAAACTCTCGGGTATGTTGGAAGATTTTAGAGGAGCGCATGGGTTCAATGGATGGGATGGATGTTTCTCAAAATAGCCCACCCGGCTGGTCCGCCCACCTGTAAACTTTGGCACTAAGTTAAGTCAACCCTGGGCTCACCATAAACGGTCAGCGCATACGGATAGTCAGTCTAGGGCCAATCCAAAGTGAAGAAAAAGGGTCGCCAAGAAGGATGCGGAATTGTCAATGCTCATATCATCCATCAGCTCTAATTCCAGTCTGTCTACAGCTCGTATCTGCACAAGAATCTACCTAGTGAGTCAGTGGATCGACTTTCCAAAAAAGCGCGTGATGTTTGGTTTGGTTTGCTCAGATCTCATGAAATCAATGAATTCAGCTGCTTGAGCTAAGAGATCGAGTTCTCCATGTGTCCACTGTACAGGTAACTGTAGGTAGTAAGCAGACATGGCATGTCGTCCAATAGATTGTCTCAAGATATGCAACTGGGCGGTTCATATAAATAGGGCCCAGCAGTTGACATACAACGTTGTATGAGAATGAGAGTATTGTGCTGGTAGTAATATGCGCTCCGTTCCACTGTGGCTGGGGCTGACCCGAGATCGCCTCCTTGCATGGCCTGGCTCATAAACGAGGAATCCATTGACCCTATATTTCAAAGTGTTAATTTAAATTCGAATCCTTTATCGGAAAGTCAATGATGAGGAGTACATGACACCGACTATTTATCCTTATATCATGATGCACTCATGATGGATACAGTAGGGACTGGACTAATAAGAGCATTTTGAACGGCCGTTGCCCATTTTAGTAGCCCGTCGAAATGGAAGCTCCATCTCGGATTGAATCTAAGCCGCACGCCATGACGTTTTGTACCAAACGTCACAGGCTAAGGCAGATTAGGATTGGAGGGGGGATTTGTTTTACGAGAATTGCAGGAGAGAAGTACCAGGTACTTGTACAAGTCAGCTCTTTCTCACTCTTGTACCTCAACCTCAGCCATAACATGATTTTATTTCAGGCGCAAACGAGTCTGCAGTACTAATTGACCTGCAATAATTGACGCTATTAAAAATACTCCTGCAAAGCTGAAGCGAGTATAACCGTTACGTAGCCTCGATCGTCGCACAAATTACCCTTCTCCTGATAAGCATTCATCGCTTCCATGGCCTGAGATAAAGATAGGACGGACAGTGGAGGCTCCAGCTCTTAGCGTCGACCCAGCCACAACGCCCAAGTTGGGATAAGCACCAAGAGCCGATGGCTCCAACAACCGATCCTTCCATCCATTCATTCCACACTCTCAAGGTCAGGTGTCGATATTTAATGATCAGGGTCAAGGGAATAAACTACTAAGTAGTGGTCCATTTTCTGACCAACCCTTACAATTAATAGAGGGGGGAAAAGACAGAAAATACAGGTACATGCAAATATACAGCAAAGAAACAACCCACTAATTTATGCTGCAGATCCTAACAGGGGGATCGTCAACACTTCACTTCCATTCACCTCACCTCAGTGACGGTAGACTAGACGGTTCCTCAGTCCTACCTGAAGGGGAGTCTAGTCCAGTCTTGCAGGTGCCTTCTAGCGTGTCTGGTGCTGTGGTTCTCCCCGTGCTGGGTCTGCAAGTACCAGGTACTTTCCACCCAAGCAGGTAACACCCTTGCCATTGCGGGTTCTTGCTCTCTTTCCTGGGTCTCCCCCCAAAAAAAGAAAACGAAACCCCATCGCAGTTCAGGATCAAGGCACACACGCAGAACTGACACACGCGCAGCACAGCGCAGCACAGCGCAGCACAAGCACAAGCACACCACTCTCTCTCACACTTCTGTCTGGGCTGGGGCTTGTTGGGTCCCTTTTACCCTTTTTTTTTTTTTGCCTTTCCCTTGCTTGCTGTGGTTGTTTGGTCGGATCCTATTCTTTTCTTTTCTTCACCACCCTATCCTCCCATCGGCCAAACCGTCAACCTTACTACTTACTTACTTTCTCACTCGGTCGCTCGCTCGTTCCATCGCTCGATTTGTTTCGCTTCGCTTCCCTATCCTGTGTTTCAAGTAGTTTCCATCAACATCCTTCTCCTACTTAGGTAGCTCTAGTAGCTTTCGCCATTCTGATCTGATCCGATCCGTGGTCATCTAAAAACGTATCGTCCGCTGCTGTGTCGAGATTTGCTTCCCTTGTTTGCTGGTTGGTCTCGAACCATCCGTCGGCTTACCCTACCTCGACAACCAAGATGATCTCAGTCTGAGCCACCACGAAACCCCCGATCCGACCTAATTCGAATTCGACTGCTCTCGTCCTGACAGCTTCAAACATCTCCCGTCCGCCCTGGGCTTCTAGTCCTCTGTCGGTAATACAGCCTCGAGTATCTCAGCTTTCTAGATAACATCACCTTGGAGCTATGCAGCCTGGTCTGGCCGGTCAACAACCCGTCGATTGCTGCTCTCGCACACGCCATCACAGCCTCGCTGAAGGTCTGCCTGAAAGGCGATATGTGGCACGGTCATCGAAACGTCTATTGTCTGGCTCTGTGCCTGATGCTCTCGCTACCGTAGATTCTTCTAATCACTCACATCATCAGCGACATTCCACAATTATGTCACCACAAGTTGCCCCTCGACAAAGGGCATGGGCCCCTCGACATAGCACGATATCGCAATTCTCCAAAAGTATATTAGTCGCTTTTCTCATCGCCCTGCACGCCGTATCGCCTGCCTATGCCGTGAGGATTCCTTTTACAAACTGCCTTGGCGACGCCTACCGCTTATCCGAACCGACGAGACTGCAATGGGTCCCCTTATACGCCGATGCCGTGTTCGATACTGAGGACCAAAAACACAATCTCCGTGTTATCGTGTGGGGCAATGTCACAGGTTCTCGAAATGGCAGTTCGCTGCCACTACCGAGTGATGGTTCTTGGAACGACGACAAAGATATCAATGGCAAAATTTCTCAGCTGCCCGAGAGCGGCTACCAGACTGCGACGACCTACTTCCCCAAGGTGAACTTTTTGACCTATGTTCCATATAACCAGAGGTTTGATTTCTGTAATACTTCATTGGTCAACAGTTCATGCCCTCTCGGTCCCTCCTTTGAGGAGGTTGATTACAGGTACGTTTAGTCCAGGGATTTGTTCATGATAATTCAACTGACCATAATCTTATAGTGATGCGTACAAGTTGCCTTCTATTAATATCACCTGGGATGCTTACGCATCATATGCCTTCGCGTCTCTGGCACCGCGCATGTCTATTGTTGATGGAACTCGGGCTGCGCCAGAGATCGGCTGCGTTTCCATGTCTGTAACCCCGGATCTTGGGGGCCTTTCGTGGCTCCTCAAGTTTCTGCCCATGATTGTGCTGCTCTTCACAGGTTTCGCAGTCGTTTTCTCCTCCATCTTCAGTCCCTGGGGCTCAACCGATATTTTTCACTGGACCTCCAACTATGGACGCGATGTCGATTTACTCCGCCTCGTCACCCCTGGATTTGGCGACTGTCTTCAGTATATCCAGTTTATTGCCCTGAGCGGCAGTCTCACCCTCGATTACCCTGGCTTCTATCAACCCATCGTCAGTCAGATGGCATGGTCGACCCTGATGTTCAACGAGAGCTTTGTTGCCGATGCGCCTTCGTGGCAAAGTGTCGTAGATGGTATCTATGTCACAAACGGTACCTATGGACTCCAGGAGCTTGGCCAGTTGGTTGGCATGGCAGAGAGTCAAGATATCTGGGCCGGCATGATGGTTTGGTTATGCGTGTGTATCGCCTCAGTGACTGTGCTGGTCCAGGGAGGATTCGCAGTCCAGTGGCTATTTCGCAAGATCAACAACACACCTGAGGAAGATTTGCGCTCCAAGAACCTCCCCTTCTCCGTCGGAAATGCCGTCCGCATCGTCTTCAACTACTTTTTGTTCCCTATTGTCGCCTTGTCATGCTTTCAACTCGTCGTCGCGGGTGACTCTCCGACATACACCATTGCCCTCGCCGTCGTTACTCTAATCTTTCTTATTATCTTTGCCTCATACCTCTTCTATCTTATCATCAAGACAAGACCTAAATCTGTCCTCTACGACGACCTACCTACAGTACTTTTATATGGTCCTCTGTACAATACTTACTCTGATGAGGCTGCTGCATTTGCTCTCATTCCCGTCTTCTTGACGTTTCTCCGGGGCATTACTGTGGGTGCAGTTCAACCAAGTGGCATCGCTCAAGTGGTGCTGCTCGCCATCTGCGAAGTAATTCACATCCTCACAATCCACGCTTTCCGTCCATTCCAGCGTTCAACAGCGATGAACGCCTACCACACACTTTTTGGTTCTCTTCGTCTCGTTTCCATCTTACTAATGGTAGCATTTGTGCCTACACTCGATGTCTCTGAGGGTGACAAGGGTTGGATTGGGTACATGATTTTGGGAATTCATGGTACGGCTCTGATCTTTGGCTTCTTCCTCAACGCTTTGCAGACCATCATTGAAGTTACGGCTCGCATGCTCGGCGCCGGTGGAGACGATGCTCGAGGTTTGACCCGAGGAGGACTTACAAAGATCTTTGGTGCACGACAGTTGTCTCGCCGCAACACACAACATCGTAACACTGGCCCATCCCGAGCCAGCCAGTTGTCGACCGCCGCAATGTTGGACATGGACGATGGTGGCAAGTCAGGATATGTCATGCCTAGCGGAAGGGTTCGTAGCGAGTCTGGTGCTAGTCTCGGTGGATTCATGAACCCTCGGCATAGAAGCAGCTCGGCCCTCGATAGCATCGACGTCTACTCTGGTATGCCGCAAAACATTGACAGCAACAGTTCCTATATGCCCAATACGCCTGGAGAGAGGAGTACGTTTTCTTTCCTGCCCTCCCCCAACGCTGCCCGCCATCACCCCACACAGTCGATGGACGCCGCCGACCCCTACTACCGACCCCCCAGAAGACGACAGGAGATGACGAACGAATCTATCCATTCAGAAGGAGCTGGCGCCATTAACCCAACAGACCCCAAAAGGCTCAGTCAACCTGGAGGCTTGGGCGACCCGGCAGACATGGGCGCGGATATTTCTCGAGGGGCAACTCCAGCTCCTCCTCCTCCTGCTGGATACTCGCAAGTCAGCATTCCTCCAAATCGACCCGATTATGCTACTCGGGAAGTGGACTTTTACTATGGTGTTCGTGGACCAGCCTTGAATTCAGATGGACCGGGTCGAAAACTTGGAACTGGGCCTGCTGATCCCACAGGCCCTGTGGCTACTGCTTCAGGATGGTTCCGAAACCTGTTTGGTGGCAAGACGAAGGAAAAGGGCAAGGGTTTCGAGGTTGTCAGAAGCTCGCGAATGCCCCCAGCTATGATGGCTAGGAACGGCGGGGAGTCACCTCCTGAGGGTATTCCTGTGGCTATGGGCGTGCTACGAAACGGGCCCATCGACTCTGATGATGATGAGCCTCGGCCCAGAAGGTCACCTGGTCGACAGCCACAGCCGCAACAGAGTTCTCTTCTAGACGACAACGGTGATCCCCACGACTCTGAGCCAGAGAGCCCTACTTTGGAGCGACCACGACGCACTTTCAGTGCTGGAAGCGAGAGCTTTCCCAGGGAGCCGAGCAAGTCTTTATCCAAGGCTCCACATATCGCATTGCGCGAGGCTGAGGACGATGCCCCAGAGATCCCTCGCAAGAGTTCCAAGCGTGCGTCGGGCCATTTCGCAGGTAGCAGTGATCACAGCCACAGCCGGGCACCGTCACTTAATCTGATGAACATGCCTGGGTCAACAATATCTTTCGAGTCGCAGTGGCGCGATCATGATGCTCCAAGTCGCGCTTCGAGTCACCATCGAGCTACACTATCAGCATCTTCACGGCTGCCATTCGAGCGTACAAACTCTCAGAAGCGATTGTCGTCTAACTCATCTATAGAATTCCCGGGCGAATTCTCCCAAATCGACTTCGGCCCGTCGATTGATGACCGACCCGCCAGTTTTGGCATGGTATCACAACATGGTGTCAGCCGAGTTGACCCGTTGCACCGTGACGTGGATTTACTCGGCAGCTCTGCTGAGCTTGTCGAAGACCCTCCCGCGAGACCTCGTACTTGATCTCGTCACTTCTCTTGGTGTCATGATAAAATCAATGGTGTACTACTCCCCTATGCCATTGCCCGCCATGACAAATCTCTCAATACAACATCTCTACACCCTACTTGGGTCACATCTTAATACTATTTTCTTTTTGTTTGGGTACCTTTAGGGTTAAACGCTATGTACATGATCTATAGATCAAGGTCCACAAAGGATCTTGCACATGAGCACACATGCTCACCTCTCTCATTTCTTTTTTGGTTATGAATCAGGCATATTCAATCACAGCCGCGGAGATTTGCGGAGGAACTCAAGCTACGAAAGTACAAGCGAAAGGATAGGCGTTTTACATGGATTTTCGTGGCATCTTCGCTCTGACTGAGCCTGTTTATCTTCTTTTCTTTGCGTATTAGGGATTTGTACTCTTTGAGAATGTCCATACTAGCGTTGGCGTAACAAAAAAAAGCAGGTCCAAGGAGTGGAATTGCACAAGGGGTGGTTGGTACCGAAGCTCATGTTATCTACTGGTATTATTGTAGATTGTGTGGGAAACGTGGTTGGCATATATAATTTTGGAGGCGATGTCCTGTCGAGGGTCTGGATATATCCAATGGACGAGGATTTACAGACAAAATCCTAATGAGAAGTTGTAATGATATTCGCAATGCGCTTTGTGTCTCACATGTGTTTTGGGTTTTGCTATATAGGCCGTGCTGAAGCAGGGTCTATTCTATCCCATACTTCTTCTGCTGTGATACCTGCATTGACTACTCGTTTCGTTGAGTGCAATCTACATTAAAGTAAAGCGTTTCTATATGTCTCCGCTACTCTTTTATCATTTCACTGTGATAAATCCAATACCGGATCGGGCCTTTCTCGCCGCTTCCTTGAGCGCTTGCTCTTCGACATCAGTCCATTTCACACTGAGGTCGTTCCAGTTCTTGCCGGGCGTGTTATACTCCTTGCGCCACTGAGCCTGCACTTTCTGCAGACGAGACATCTCGCGAGGGTCGCCTGAACCGCTGTACAACATGAAGGCGGTGCAGGGCGGCAAAGCATCATAGATCCGTTGGATGCGCTCTGTGAGACGAACCAACGCCTGCTCAAGCTGCGACTTATCTGAATGTTCCTCAGCCTCCTCGGGGGGACCGCCGTCGCTGTTCGTGTTTTCGACACGGTTGCGGTTCCACCAGCCTTGAAGGGCCTCAAGCTCTCGCATTCTCGCCCAAACAAAGTCAACCCCGCCACCACGAATCTCAAGACCATCCTCATCTCCTTGTACAGCACGGATTACGTTATTGGTCACATCCTCGTCGTTCTTGCAGCCAAGCTGATGCGTGGCGCCGGCTCCCGCACCCTTGGAAGGGTCGCCCCAATCAATAGCGGCGCTCGTCTTGCCGACTTCAAGGCCTCCCGCAGCGCCCCCTTGAGCCTTGTATGCGGTTCCAGCCCGTGCAAGACGACGGAACATATTCTCTCCTTGAGAATCAGATGTACCCCAAGACTTTCCCTTTTCGCACTTTTGCTTGACAAGATCGAGGCAGGTCTTGGCGTCCTCGATACTGTCATGGCCATTTGCGCCACCTTTTTGAATTTCCTTTGATAAGTACTTCTGTGCAAGCCACTTCAAAGACGACTTGAGGGGAGGTCCACGAGGATGAGGGTAAATGATGGAGGTGTCGATGATGAAAGGGTGAGAGATGCGAAGAGCCTTGGTGTCTGACTCCAGAGAGTGGCCTATTAGAATCGTTCGAGGGGTCAAAAGCTCGAGGAGCTTCTGTTGAATGTCATGCAGCGTAGTTGTTACAGGTGCAAGCATCTCTTCAGTGATGCCAGAAAATTGGGTGACGTAGTCGATAATAGGTTTATCAGGCTTGACAAGCTCGTCGAGGACCACGGTGCCGAGCCAGTCGACTATGCTAATTCGCGTCAAGGAGAATTCATTTTCCCCAGTCATGCACATCTCGCAGTCCAGGGCCAAAACATCTCGTCCTGCCGTGACGCTGCCCTTCTGGATCTCATCAGCAGGGGGTTCTCCGTCCTCGAGTTTGTCCACATTCGTGATCACCCAACCGGGAGGTAGAACAAACTGATCCTTGGCGACACCTTCCAACATAGCTGGATGAACTAGGTAGCCGTTGTCACTCAAGTCATCGACGGTGCAAAGGAATTCGGTAATGCGTGTCCTCTCGTTCTTCCAACCTTGGGGTTCGGATGCTGGCTTGGGTCCCTTCTTCTGCCCACTCTTCTCCTTAGGGGCAGGAGCAGTCAGGAAGGCCGCCAGCGGCGAGTGCATCTTTCCATGGCGATCGTCACCGGGGGTCTTAACAGGCCACAAGTGTGTGAACATCTTTGCAAAGGGCTGCAGAGCTTCTGGTAAACGGTCCTCTTTCAGCTCCCTAGGATAATAGTCGTCGGGTGATGTGGCGACAGTATTTCCTCCCTTGTCGGTATCGTTATAAGTGTCGAAATCAACTGTGCGCTTGAACATGGCTTCCTCAACGCCGGGTATCATTATAGCCACAATCTTTCGAAAGGCAGGACGATGAGTAACGCCAATCCATTGAGGACCAGCACCGTCGGCAAAGATATAAGTCACAAGATCTCGTAGATGAGTAACGTTGATCTTGGACTGAAGTCGTGCGTTGGGCGAAAAGGCGATTGTAGGATAGTTCTTGCCTGGCTTGGGAAGCTTTTTGAGCTTCTTGGTAGCTCGCGAGACGACCTGCCACTCTCCCTCGTCATCGGCCTCATGCGGCTTGTCACGCTTGAGACTACCATCGCTTTGTGTGGAAATCTCTTTCTCAAGTGTCGCGACCGCGGTCGTTACGGGAACACCGTCCTCAAATTTGACTGGGGCCGCATCTTGCTGCTCGCTGGAGGAAGCTTTGTTGGTGTCGAGAACTGAGTCGGCTCCTAAGACGTTAAGGGTTTTGTCGACGAATGATCGGGCGGCTTTTCTCTTTTGTTTCTTACCCATGATGATTTTCTGCGAGCGCAAATAATGCGCCGCTAAAGACAGGGACGTAAAAAGATTGACGTCGTTAAGTCGTAAAGTCGCGAAGTTGCAAGGAAGTAAAAATGATTGGCGATCTAGTTGAGTGCAGAAAGCATTTGCCATGCGAAAAGGTACGTACCAGATATGACCGGGCCCGGGCAGTCGCAGATTCCCATTTTCTACGGAGACATGGCGGAAGGATAACGGAAAGTGGGGGGAAGTTAATCACTGCAAATCGACCAGGAGTGAGTTTCTACTTAGGTTCAACATATCATGGCCAGAATATTCAATACTCCTATTACTTCTATGCAAAAGTACTCAGGAAAGCAATTGCCATTAATTTTAACTCAAAACTAATATAAGACTCGTGACCAAACCAAACTCCAATCCGCCATGCATGTTGCGCAACGCCTAAAAGTCACAGAAACCAAAGAATCTGTGCCCTATATGAAATGCATCATTTGTTCATGATGGTCGTCAAGAAATTAAACAAACGCCTCGCTCTTCTCATGCCGTTTCGTGACTCTTTCACTTCTTGTTTGGATCAACGTCCTCGCCAAGCTCCCAAGGCTTGCGAGGGTCGACATAGGTTGATATTCGCTGGTCACCCCATCGGGCTCCCACCGTAACCCAGACATGCTTTTGCGGCGCATGGCTGCTGATGGTTTCTCTGTGTCCACCCCAGCGGAGACGAGACTCTCGACTCATCTGACTGTTGCCTAGGCCTCCATTTGTGACCCATTCCCTGACCACATCCCTGATAAACGAAATCTTCCTGCGGAAATCGTTTGCGGCCGGAATGCCCTGCAGCTCGGGAGCAATTTCGAGCCGTGTTCGCGCTGGGGTTTTTGCTGAACGACTAGCACGTGGTGCAGCAGGCTTAACGTGAAAGTTCAACAATGTTTGGAGAGGATACGACAGCATTGCCCTATCATCAAGAGCAGCGGCACCAATAGTGCCGGTTGCAGCAAGTCTCTCTGCAGCATCTTGAGGAAGATGCCAGAAGTGGCACCATTGTCCTTGGGCATCAAGAACGATCTTGGTGTGGTCGGGAAAGTTAAACTGTGTCGGTTAGCACATTGTGGTCGTCAATTTCTCTGATAATTACTTACTTGGAGGTGTCCGTCGCAAAAGACCCAGCATCCAACGTCTCCGAAACGCTGGTAAAAGGTAACTAATTCGGCCACTGTGCCTTTTTGTCCTGGAGATATGGCACCAGCTGGGTCTGTCTCTTCAACAGGCGCAACGTCGTCCCGTCCATACGCGATCATGTAGTTGGCAAACTTCTTCCAAAGGATGATTCTTTCACGCTTTCGATGCTGGAAGATATCCTTACCAGGCTGCATTTTGCCGGCAGTCCCATCCTCGTTCACAGATACGCGGAACTGCTCAGGGGAAACAACCACTTCGGCGAGTCCAGATTCACCATTGTTCTCAAAGAACTTGATGGGCTCGGTCATGGGCAGAGGTTGGCTTCTGTCTCCGTAGGTCTCATCCTCACGTCGAACAATGTGCCTCTCTGCACCACGGATGAAGACTCCCGCGGGAGGAAGCAAAGCTGCCTTTCCATTTTCCGTGGTTGGGATATCTCGAAGAATGCAACCCACGCTACCATCGTTCAAAATGTATCCTAGACCAAACTTGTTGGTGTAGTCAACCCACTTAACAACTACATGGGGGTGAGGCGGTGTCACCGAGCTCGACTTGACAATAGCAGTCGTTCTCGAGTTGAGGGCTCGCTCCAGTTCCTTGTCAAGGGAGCGTAAGCGGTCCAATATCATGTCGGGCTTTGTACCCGTGATTCTGGACTGTCTTTCAGAGGAACTGAATAATGTTGCGGGACGCATGTTGGTCGTGTCTTTCTTGGGAGGTGCAGCCGGTGCGGGAGGAGCAGTAGTGGCCGGAGCAGATCCTTGACGGTCAAGCGTAGGTCTATCAGACAGCTGACGCTCTGGGGGTTGCTGGGAAGCTGCCCTGACCGGAGGTGCAGATCGAGTGGAAGTTCGTATAGTTTTGCCTGCAGGCTCGACAGTTGCCCTTGGAGGACCTTCTCGGGGCAGTTCCCTTCGTGTCCTCGTTCGTACGCTCTGAGAAGCCGAAAGTGTGGGCTCAGGCGCTGGGCGAGGCTTCGTAGGCAGAACGGATCCGGCTGGCCTATGTTGCATTCTTTGTTGCGCGGCGAAGCTCTGCGGGGGCTGGCGTAATAAGCCTACTGGTGCCCTTTGACTAGCAGAAAGAGGATCCTCAGTCGCTATACTTGCCTGGGCCGCCACGGACGCTGTATATCTCGCCTTGATCTGCTGCTGCTCCTTCAGCCACTCTTCAAATGGCCTGTACACGATGCCCTCCTCAAGAGGAATCAGGGGTGTCAGTCCAGCCTTCTCCTCGGCTGCCATCTCCTTCCAGGTCTGCGTGTGAACAACCTGCACTGGTGCAAATGGGCCAATGCCACATTCTCGGCACATGTCCTTGAAATTTCTGTACGATTGCGCTTGAAGTGAGCTGCTCATGCGACTGGCGTAGAATTCTTCACGCTCCGGTGGGACCTCTCTCAGGCGGGGGGTCATCTCTGCTTCGGTAGGCATATAGCCACAGGTGAAGAAGGGGTGCTGAATGATCTCTTCCGGCTCCGGTCGGCTTTCGGCGTCTTGAAGCATGTTGGCAACTAGCTCCTTAGCTTCCTGGCTGATGTATTTTCGAGATGTCTCTGCGGACGGCCAATCGTAGTCCCTCTCTCGAGCTCGGCGGTAGATTTCATCAGTAGTCGAAGACTGGAACGGGGGTTTCGATGTGAACATGGCAAACCTTGTGATGTTAGCTTCGCAGATGACCAGAAACCGTTCAACCTTACATAATGATGCCCAGACTCCAGATGTCGACCATGTGGTCATGGCCCTTCTTTCCCTTCTCGAGAATTTCAGGAGCAATGTAGTTTGGTGTTCCGCATAGGGTGGTTCGACGGATAGTATGCATATCTCTACCTGTCACCAGAAGAGCGGCAAGTCCAAAATCACCAATCTTCGCGTTCATCTGGGAATCGAGGAAGATGTTGCCCATCTTCAAATCTCGGTGAATAATGCCTTTGCTGTGCATGTACTTAATCGCACCAGCGATTTGGACCGAGTAGAAACGGACCTCGGGCTCGGTGAGGCCTTTCCTTCGCTTCACCATATCCATTAAGGAACCATTGGGACACAATTCGAGAATTAGGTAGGTGCACCTCTCGAAAGAAAAGGCTCGCAGGAACTGGACAACATTCTTGTGCTTCATCTTGGAGTGAATTTGGAGCTCGGTTTGGAACTAGACGTGTTAGATATGAGCCATGTGTCAAGCTTCCTCTAATTGCACATACCTTCTGTTCCATCTTGGGAGGCATATGGCTTTTGACGATCTTGAGGGCGAATCGCTGCTTTGTTGGGAGGAGTTGACCACTGTAGCATACAGCAAACCCACCCTTTCCCAGCAGTTTACCAACCTGGTAGGTTGCTCCATCGGGTCGATCGGTGCTTGGTGGCTCTGGGACTTCTGTTGGAGGAGGCGGAGGGTGTTCCTTCTCCTTTGCAGCCTTGAGTTGTGCCGCGGTCTTCGTTTTGATGTCGGCCATTTTCGGTGCCCGTTGGGCGTTGGCGTCCCTTGGGGACAAAGGGTCTATATCAGCGCCGCCTCGGGGCAGTAGCCTATGGGCCATTACTATTAAGACGCTGTGGAGCTAGTTTGCAAACTGCGAAAGGGTTGTCGACGGGTGGTGGCCAGGACGACGAGCAAGTTGTGGGATTAGCAACCGCGTTGGAAAATCGCGAAGATCAAACTACAGCAAATAATTAGAATTAGCAACACGCGCAGAATGCGGGCAGATTTGGCAGCCGAAGCGAGGATAATGAAAAAGACGGAGGCGTGGTAGTGGACCAGAACAAGGGGACGAAACTCACAAAACTCGCGACGACAACATGCAAGATAAGGAACAGTATTCGCCTGCTCACGAAACGAAAGCAAGAGCATTAAGCAATGCTAGAATTGTGATGATCCTTTTATCGGCCTGGGGGTTAGTATCTGCAAAAAGCAACCGAAGCGTGAAGCTGGACGGAGGAAAGTAAAGGTCGTCAAGCTACAACTGGTTGCGTTGGTTTGGTTTGGTTTGGTTTGGTTTGGTTTGTGTACTTTCCTACTGTTGCCGTTGGCAACCGAATAGCTTCGGTGGAGCGCGACTAGCCAATGAAATAACACCATACACTATGCAGACCACCGTCTGCCCAATTATAAGTCTGTAATCCTTGGACGACAAAGGATGGCCAGTATTTGGCCTTGGTTTTTGGGGGGCAGAGCGGTCAATTGGCTTAATTAAATCAATTTTCGCATTGTTGTTGTGGGTGTCTATCATCAATCAGTAAGTCATGGCTATCTAATTCTATATCGGAGATGAGGTGGTATGTAACAATAAAGATATTTACAAGGGTCATAACTACCTTGAACAAATTGTCTATTGCTTCAATTGTTCATGGCCAATGTCCCTCGGGCGCGCGTAGCATTTCCTCGCCAACACGTTTCCTGGTAGATCTCGTCGCCCAGCCGCGGGTATCTCCATTCAGGAACTCCGTTCATAGGTCGTGGGATCATGCGTTATGATGCCTGCAACGTTGGGAGTAAGGGCTGCTTAGTCTTGGGATCCTTTAGCTCACGCAGAGCCTCTTCCAAACTCTCGTATCTTTCTTTCTGCTTCTTTTCCGCCTCCTCTAACTCCTCCTCCCTCTTCTTGAGATCTTCTAACTTTCGGTCTAGCTCTTCTATTCGAAGTTTGTTCATATCGGGCTTCTTCGACGTCCTCCAAGTTTCGTAGACGATAAGAGCAATGGCCACTGAAAGAATAAAGGCATCACCGATAACGTCGGCGAACAAGTCTACTGCTTTGTTCTCGGGGAGCGATCTGAATTTTCGCCGCCAGATATTCTGGAAAGCCATGCTCCTCGTGGGGGCTTCGGGGGCCGGCTTCTGCTTGAGTTGATCATCGCGTTTCTGCTGCTCTTCCGTTTTGACTGTCGGTGCTTCGGCCTTTTCCTTGGCTCTGCGCTCGGCTTCTGGGTCTCGTAACAACGCAACCGACATCCGCATGTTCAATTGATGCATGTATTGTCCATATCGGGCGGCGAATGCTCGAAAACGAGGGTGATCGTGAGCTTGAGCTTTTATATGGTTCTGTCCCGCTATTAGTATCTGGCCTCCATGTGAGGAAGCAAAGTTCTTACCGCGCCATATTTGGAGACATGTCTCACAAGCAGTGATGCAAGCTTAAAGAGGGGGAGAGGGACCATAACTGTGGTGGTTCGGAATGCCTTGGCTTCAGAATGAGTAGGTAAGGTACTAGCTGCCTAGCCAAGTTGGTAGATGTTGAATATTCGGTAGTGGTGGTGGGGCTTTCACGATAGAGTGTCAATTGGCGTTTTGACGCATGTGAAACATCAAGCACGGCACAGAACCAAGGAGATAAGAACAAAAGCAGTAAGTTTTTTTTGGTTCAATTGAATCTATTTGGTATGAATTCCAGTACGCCAGTTGTCGTTCTCCAGCCCAGGTGGACTGCCGTCACTTCCGGAGCCGCGATGTTCCGCGCTGACATTGTAGAACTACTGCAGAGGCATCAAGATTCAGAAGCTTTCATTGGTTGATGGCATTTATTGAGTTACACTACTCAATCCATACATATTTATAAAGATAACCTTAGTTGCTTCTCAAGAGACTTCATTCTCTAACTATCTAGAGCTTGATATCTGTATTTTGTCCACTCATTTGATAAGGATTCGAAAATTCGCCTTTCGTGTCACACTTTCAGTATTGAAATATCCAAAGACTGTTGTAACTTCTAGTTGGCGATTAGCTACCCTAAACACCAGTAACTCAATGTGGATGTCTTCAGATTATACATGGTCTTAATTGATGGTGTTGGAAGGGAAGGGCCTTTTTCAATGTGATTGCGATATATTTAGGAAGGGGCCTCTAGGCAACATCTATGGTCTCCTTCAGTTTGCTAAATGTGCATGGCAAGTGCTGCACCTTGGTATTGAGATGGGCGAATCGCTCTTTCCTCATCTCGTTCTCTCTAA
Source organism: Fusarium coffeatum (assembly GCF_003316985.1). Taxonomy (NCBI): domain Eukaryota; kingdom Fungi; phylum Ascomycota; class Sordariomycetes; order Hypocreales; family Nectriaceae; genus Fusarium; species Fusarium coffeatum. Next base: position 47,238 of record NW_022157854.1, on the reverse strand, counting down.
CAAGATCTCATTCAATGCAGCAGACGCTCTCGTCACCTAGCTTTCTCGCCCAATGCAAAGCTATCACTTCCTAGTTCTGCGCCAAAGTATCGACCAATAATGTTTTCTTCGTCCTTGCGAAAGCGAAAAGAATGGGCTACAGTGATCCCCTTACTGAATACCAGCTCGTCTGCATGGAGAGGTTTGTAAAGGATATTACCTGGTTCTATGTTGCGCACTCTGCTTACACAAGTCTCTTAGAAACTACCCTGGAAACATGTGATATCACATTTCCTATCACATCGTTTAACACCACTCCGATTGATTTTAAGGTCATTCTCTCGTCGCTATCTGAGCTTCAGTCTGAACAGGGAAAAGCGCGCGTAGAAAGGCTGTTCTTGATGGAAGGGGGAGAGCATGTTGCTGTAGTATTGCTTTTGGACGGCGAGGATTCGATCTTGAGCTTTTCGAATCTCCAAGCTGAGTATGTGATTCAGGCTTGTGTTATCACTGATACCCATACTGACAAGTCGTACCCCCCAAGATGGCTATGTTGGGGTTATGCTATGCCAATGATCCCTATCACTACCATCAAAGCAGTACCTGACTGTCTTGAGTCACTCCAACGAGACTGCGACTACAAGCAGGCCCCGCTGAATACCGACATAGGCATGGTTAATCGAGACCTGGTGCGTTGGTGTGTTAGCGGGAAGCCGCTGTTGAAAGACCAAATTAATATCCTAACTGGTATCACGTCCGGGTTCCAAGACCTTGCCGACCTCTCTATTCTCCCAAGCGGACAGGCTGCCATTCGCGAATACTTGGGCGACGATGATGGTGGCCGGCTTGTATCATTTCTTATCAAGGGCTCTTCTGATATCCAAGGTCAAAGCTGAGTACGACGGGCACCCGAACTGCGATATTATAGAAAGATGCAGGGCAGCTGTTGGTTCGTACCTGTCCCAAGACACCGGGCGGTAACGATGAGCATGTGTACCGGAGGCTTGGGATGCATCGATGGATATAGTATGATCATCATCCAATGCAGAATGGAATCTTACCAACAATGGTCCAAGTCGATCGCCTGTCCAAAAACTCGGGTCCTCCAATCCTGGGACCAGTAGTGCTGTGCAGGTATATGGAGCAAAAGCGCCAGGGATAAGCCACAGCGACTGCAAGCTTAATGGATTGCATAGTTGACCACTCACAGTTCTTCGCCCAAAAGAGTCGGTGGGAGAGAACAGTCACAGGCTCAACTTATTGGACTTGCCAACCGTTGCGAGGACAGGGACGGTTATCCACCTGGCAACGCAGAGTGATGCATGGGCTGGCCTAGTCGATGAGTTGCTGAGCCAATCAGGGTGGTTTTGCAACCGCCGGGCGAGATTCTACTAACGATGTGATTTAGGTTCGTATGCTGATGGCGGGCCTCAAGCCTGAGTAATCGCGCACTATCGGACGACCCGAAGTCTTCGCTTGCACATTTGGGGGCAAATCACACATTGTGTGTATTGACCGATATGGTGACTGAGAAAAGACCAAGCCGCTATTATCTGAAATGGCATGAGCTGAGTGATTTCTGTCACTAGTTCGACGTGACGGTCAAGGAGCAAACGCAACGCTATCTATCAGGTGACGAACAATGCTTTTGGGTCTGATTTCGTCGGTCCCGAGCGGTAGACGATGTCGACAGCAAGCGCTTGATCCAAGTATTCGGATTCTCTACCAACAAACGAAGAAAGTTTGTTTCGAGAAGCGCTCTCATCTGGGGGCGGAGTGTCTCATATTTCATGTTTGTTGGACAGCCTAGACAACCGACCAACATGCTTACTGAAGCCGACCAACACCAGATCTGCCCTAGATCCTCATCTTCAGTGTTTGCGGACTTTGCTCAACCAGGCATGCTGTTGTGATGTATAACATCACTGGCACAAGCATTAATGGTTAAAAAAAGAAACCCGCCCAGCCCATCCTGCAAGCAGCGATTAAGTGAGCAGGGGTTAGAAGGAAATGGTGGGCGGGAAACGAAACCAGGGGTCAGGGGTCTTGTCTTCCAGCAGCAAGACAAAACGCTGCACGCGTCGGTTGTCCCAGCAGGTGCTTCATGTGCTGTCTATTGTCTCATAAGTTATAACCGATATCAGCCAAGCTTGGTGGAGTCCATCATTCTACAAGCAGACAGGATGGAAAGACTGCTGATTGAAATGAAGCTCATCAAAGGAAATAATGAAGCAATACAGTCGTCGACCCTCTCAGATCGAGTTCTTCACTCGTCTATCCAGGGCTTGCTTTAGCTTACTGCGCCAACCCTGGACCCCTGCCCCATCTCTGTCTACCCGCCCACGCTTCTTGATCCCACATGGCTGCTAAGCACGCCCATTGGCTTTTGCTCTGGCATCTAACCGCCGAAGTCAACACCAATTACCAGCCTCCGCACCACTACGGCCGGTGAGGTTATCGATGTTTGACCACACCTACCACCTAAACCTCCAATCATCAAGCTTCAGAGCTGGTAGCACCCGCTTTAGCTCCAAGTTGATGGATGCCGGACGTGTGACGAGCCGCTGCATCGCATAACTTAACATCCTAGCTCTTTTCTCCCCGCCTTTCCAGCGCACCGCCAGTCTTCAACCAGGGCGCTTGTTTGTCTGTGAGGCGAATACTTCAAGATGGTCCCGAGAAATGGCGTGGCTCGTGGCCCGACGGTCCATGTAGACCCTGGTTCATTTGTAGATGACTGCATTGCATTGGCCCAGGATTTCGATACTAGGAGAGAGGCGCATTTTTGCTGTCGTCGTCGATTTTCTTGGCCCTTTCTTAAAAGTCTCAGGCTGCCACTTACAGCCTCCCCTCCCCTCCCACTCCCTGGTCCATCTTGAAAACATTGTAACGTCTCAGAAAACTCCTGAGTATCATCGCCTCAGCTGCTCATACAATCTTGCGACTACAATACCCGGGACAAGTCGAAGCCGTTGCTTGATGAGACAGATTAGGCTTGAAATTACCGCCACCGTCGTTCCCAAAGACAACCAAACCGAAGAATACTATACAATGTTGGGTGCATGCTAGAAAGTCGAGAGCGTGGATCTGCCAACCAAATTCCGCGACATCATCGGCTTCACAACCATCCGTTGACATATCGTCTCACGCCAACGTCTCAAATTCCAAGCATCCGCTTTATCCACAATAGCTTGGCTACAACCTCAACCTTCAGCCTTAACACATCGTTATATCCATCAAGGGCCTCTTCTCTTCCTTGATATCATCCGCCTTCGCCCTCTGTCGTCTTTCTCTGATCATTCGCTTCTTTCTGTCTGCTGGTCTGACAGTTACCTTTCGTTTAATTTTTATTTATTTTCTTTCGTTTGTTATTTCCTTTCGCCGCTGGCCGGTTTGTAATACCACATCAAAACGACATCCGGCAGCAGTGTTGGAGCAGCATACGAATAGACGACGAATCAGTGAGAGGAAAAGACGACCGGTATTGTCTAAAAGGAAAGAAAGAGCAAGGCAACTTAATTAGGACTCGACAATTATCTATCCATCATGGGAAAGCTCATCAAGAACCACTGGGCCCGGCTCATCATCCTCAGTGCCGCAGCCTGTAAGTCAACCCTTCTTCTACGTCCCGGACTTAACTGACATCTTCGTCACAGACCAAGTTATAGCTGCCATCGAGTGCTTCTTCTATCCCAAGATCTTCTGGGACTTCCTTACACGCTCCCTAGACGGCGCAGTAAGACCTGTACCAGCTTTGCAGATAATAAACCTGATTCTGGGACTGGGCATGCTATGTCTTGAATGGCCTCTCAATTTCGTCGCTGGCACGGCTTTCCATCGCTCGTTGGAATTGCGTCTGGCGATCATTCCACTCACGGCACTTAGTGCTGCTCTCATCTACCAAGGCACAAATTCCGCCATCTACTACCTCATCGGCATGGTTGTCTATTTCTGGGGTTACAGCGAAGGAGAGGTGAGTCGCGAATGCCACCACGAGACATTGATCCCGGCTAACATAATTTTCCTAGATGATATGTGCAAAGCCATGGACACTACCTACCCGTGGACGCAGTGGCGGCCCATCTCGTGCATAGCCGCGAGTTCTCTGCATAAATGTATTATACATACTACAAAATACAGGAGGGGCACAGAACGAGTTCTCCGGCGAACATGTTCTGGGCTTCAATTTTCTCAGGAATAATGCACTACACATATACCCTTTCCGGCGTTTGGCGATCTCATGATATATACGACTACCAGTACTACACGTTGTACGAACGATCCTACACCGAGGAGTGGACTGGGTCTTGATTTAATTTTCAGCATTACATGCATGACCAGCGTGGTGGCGTTGGTAGAGGATACTAGGATAGGGAGACATTATTTGCCGTCGATTCCAGCGGAACGTCGTGTGGTCGGAAGGTGAAGGACCAGGCAAGACCAGCATTCACAGGCTCGAGAGATTCGCATAGGAGCCTGTCATAGTTCATGGGTCAAGTAGCCAACCGAAAATAGAATCTAATACTATCAAAAAATATCTTCAAGGGATTGTTGCATTCAACAAATTTTGTTTGGTCATCTTACGATTGGGAACCGAAGCCAAGCCGGAAAGACACCAGCCGTGATGTTCAAAACTTAATGAAACAACTGGGTGTTTCTTAAATGAACCGAAACTGGATATGTTTATATGAGTTTCCGAGTTATTGTATCGGGCGAAATTTCTGAAACACCCCTTACCAAAACCATATCGATAGTAATAATGGCGACTATAATAATATTGACATGCCTACAATAATAACAGCACTTATAGCCACGAACTGGCTGAGGACCTACACCCATGGAGACGATGCAATCTTCAGTCATTAAACATGTACAAGGGCAAAAGATAAGAGAAATATTAATCGGGATTAGCAAGTCCCCTGGAAACTGATAAAGTACATGCTACTATTGTCGAAGCTGAAATTATCGATGATGAAAGATGAGGCTGGCTGTTGAGTAGCATTCAAACGATCACTAATTGAGTGGCTGACAGAAACAATAGATCAGTTCTCATGAAGATATATTCTGAGAGTGCACTGATTCTTTTATTCAGCGTAACAAGACTTTTGGTGAAAAGTGCCTTTTCACCCATGTTCATTTTTGCGCCGTGTAATCAGGAACAAGATATCACCATAACATTAACATCTTACAAGTGCACTGGCAGAGCCACGAGCTTTTATGGCCAAATATGAAAGGCTTGTTGTAACTTATGAGGCGCTATCATCAATCATGCCCATCTCTCAGAGCATCAGATCATTGGCTATTGGACCCGGTCACCTATCACTATGATCGTAGACCAAGTCCCTCTCCAACAACAATCGTCAACCATTTCGGATGAGACTCATGTTGTTGCTCAAACAACCGCCCAATTCGTCGTACTTGATTCTGCGCTAAACCTGTGAAAAACCCAAACGCCTGCTGCCTGGTACATCGCCTGGCACCTTGTATCTTCTAGTGAGAGATGAGAGGTCCCTTGTTGTCGTTCTTGTTGCCTTGACGCTCGGGGAACTGTATGTCATGTTAGTCATAAAGCTTGTTATGATATATGAGGGCAATGCCTTACCTCAGTGGTCTGAGTCTCGCCCTTCTCAAGGATCTGCTTAATGACATCGTCGTCGACAGAGGTGCCGAACTCGTTCTCCAGAGCGGCCTTGGAAGCGGCATCGAGGGTTCCCTGAGCTCCTTGACTATTAACTTGTTAGCTTAGGTGTCATATATATAGATCATGTCTCTGTCGGGAGACAAAACCGGGGCGGAAATGACTTGACTTACCCGTGGGTCAAGAAGATCTTGAAAGAGGAGATGAAGTGAGCCAGAGGGATGCTCTTGTCGCTCTTCCACTTCTGGTAGGTCTCGACATCGTCAATGAAGATGACAAAGTCATCGCTGCCCTTGAAGTGGACCTTGGTCTGCTGAGTCTCGCCGCGAGCCATTGTGGTTGATTGTAAGAAAGGGAGTTGTGTTGGTGGTGAAAGGTCGTTGATTGATTGAAGTGAGAGTCGTTGTGATTGATGTTGCTTTGGAGGATGAAGATGAGGAGGGGAAAAAAGTGAGGGGAAGAGGTGCGTTCGGAGGTTTAAAAGGAAGCTCAACGAGGGGAGCAGTGACGAGTGTAGCTTGCTGGAAAGAGCTACCTACGTCATAGCCGTGCTCTTCAAGGCGGGCAAGTGGGCAGGTACGTACCTCCACCGCGGGGCTCTCACCTCAGGGCATTGACGACTTTCACCTGGAGACGAGAGAATTCCCCATTAAAGCCAGCCACGAGCATCAACCTGGCCAATCACAGCAGGAAATTCACGGTCCTAATGCTCTTGCCAGGTCAGAAGTTGCTCGTCTTATTCCTCACGTTCCTGCATGTTTTGCATCCACCGCGTACGTCACCGTATTTCAAGCAGATGCGAAGCCGAAAAGAAGACACCTCACCAAATCCATGGCAAGCTTCGAATTGATTGCTCGCGTGCCCCGCGCTAGCCCCAAGCAAACAACTTCTCGTGTTAGCATTGGCGGCAGTGGAACCTCAACGATGTTTTGTTCTTCTTCCGCCTTCCACGTCAGGTACAAATCATACCTATTGTACTGTAGGTACCTGGATATGCAATATGTAATATCTCATTGCCTTGGCATCCATTCATGGAAGCTGGCTTCATTCTACCTACATGCTTGATGCCTAATAACCAGGTTTCTAAACTTCGTGCCATAAGATGCCTGAACATCATGATGTATGCATTCACCCGTCAGTTGATCCCGTGGTTGTGTCTCAATATCATGTCATCAAGCTCTCAAGAAGACACACCCTTGGTATCAGACTCTAGGTGCACAATTTTGTGTACAAACATCAAATAGTCAGATATTAGTATTAGGTAGTCCTATTCACAATATGAGGCTTGCCGTCGATTGGCTGGCCTGTGGTAATGATGGTGTATTCATTCCATAATCCCATCTACACAACTACCCTGAAACTGTATCCAACACGACCGCTGGCCATGCAAATGACTTCTCAATGAAAGAATCTACGAATACCTGTATATTTTCTTTCACAACCTAAGCCCTTCGCATTCACCCATTGAGCATCCTTGGCTTTGACTACCACGTTTGCGCAGACGGCCGTGCTGTCCTTCACAACGGAAGTATTTGCTGTTTGCGCTGGTGACGAGTTTGTTGAAAGCTTGTCTGCCATTTGATCCTGTCCAGTCATCGCTTGCTCCGACCCGCTCTGAAACCGTTTTCTTGATATGGTTCCTATCAGATCAAGAGGTTCGAGCTCTGAGATTTGTGTAAGCTCGAGTCTTGGTAGTTGACAGTCCGAAATGCAAGACCCTTCACTCAGTGCGTGAGTCTCTGGGGAGAGTGAGCTCATTGTCGTGCAAGAACGTGAGCTGCTACCCCGAAAGTTCTTGTCAAACACGTCAATATCGCTATCACTTGAAATGCTAGTGTGTTGGGCTTGCTCATCGCTGGACGGATCTTCAACCATTTTGCGTTTCACGCTTCCTGATCTCCTCGCCATGCTTGATACGCTCAGTTTCCTCATTACGGTCGATGCCGACCGTCTGACCACCTGTTCATTCCTCGCAATATTCGGCATACTAGGAAGCGGAAGCACATCGTGACTCCAGACATCTGCCACAAGTATCTCGAGCCGGGCCCTTTCACTTCGAGACGGGACCAAGACTGGGGTTCTTGGTTTTGTCGTTAACAGTGATTGCGAACGATTGAGTCCATTCGCCGTACTGGTAAGATTACTGGATCTCATAGCACACGTATTTTTGAGAATGACATGACATGCAGACGACCCAAAGTCTCTAGCTGAGGTACGGTGGGTCGACAAGCTTCGTGCAATTGTCCCTGTAAATGTCAGTAAGGGAGGGGCTTCTCATGACACGGAAAGACATACCCGGTCGTCCAAAAACAGCACCTAGGCTCATGATATCCAGGGAAAGAAATATGTTGAGTCCTGTAGCTCTTATATCCGGTTTCGAACCTGAAGGTTGGCATAGCCGACTTCGCCATTCATTTCCCTCTGTTGTTGTACAGGCCGTCATGACAATTTCGTATAGCTGATGATCAATTTTAAAGACCAGTTTCCATGAGAAGGGCGCTAGGTGGCATTGCAAGCCTGAAAAAACCTATGTCAGCGACGAGCTTTAGCAAAAGATGATATATCCTACCACGCCCATTGTCAACATCTTCAACGGTTGCACTATGTATATCGATGCAGGCCACCACCGTGTAAATCTGGTCGTACCTGCTACCGTGGGCGAGGCAAAGGACGTCCCTGTAGAGCAAGCAGATCATATACTGGCCATCGACGCCAGTCGGTGTCTTCCAACAAACATGGAGGACCCCGCACAACTGTATGTGCCCGAAAGACCGCACCTGATTCTTCGAGTTCGCGTCAAGTCTCTGTTCGAGGCGTTAGCTGCATGGAATGATGTGGCCAGTAGAACACACCCTGTTGGGAAAGACTATGCGATCCTGCAGTAACCAAGTTTTCTCAAGAGCCTCTTTCATCAAATTGTCTTCGGTCGAGCGATTGATCTCAGATGTAGCTTCGCGAAGCCTCATCAACGCAGTTTCGACTTTCATGTGAGAGTTCGGGCAATCAATGACAGGCGTGCATTTCAATAGCTCGGCAAATAAGAGGGGGTACTTGCAAACCCTTTGGATGGGCTGGTGGTAGTATGTCAGATATTGAAGTATAATCAGCCAGAGGACGTACCTTGACAAGAAGGTCCCCCATGGTAAGTGATTTTCTGTTGTCACACAATGGCGATGCTTCTATCGTGAAAGCGAAGGCCTCAAGACCTCTCTGGTGAGTTTCCCACTCAGGAAAGTTCTCAAGAGCTGAGGTAGTATCCTTGATCATGATCTCATACTTCGCACCGTATTCTCTATACACGAAGAATCGATGCACCTTGGAGAAGGGCTCGGTCAGCAACTCTCAAACAACTATGAAGATGGTAGCTTACTCTCTTGCTGAAGACCTTTGCTACTTCTGCCGCCACTTGAGGATCGGAAAACAGACCAGGCTCCTTTTCGAGCCTCTGCAGGCTGACCTGATCTTCTGGAAGTACGTCTAAACTGGCCCACCGACGATGTCCTGATCTGGCGTTGGCGAATTTGGAGGCCGCAAAGAGGTGATCGGCTTGGCTGTACTCGGAGTCTGGAATCACACGGTGCAGTTCACCTAGCATTTCTTCGTGCAACTGAAGGATGCTGTCCAAGTTGTGGTTGATGGACGAGCGTAGTCGTTCAGGTAAAGTAGGAAGAGCGGCAAGCATGTTGATGTAGGTCTTGAATCGTCAGTAATGTATCGGCATTGAACGAAGCACCATCTTACATGAATGAGGAAGCGAACGTCGCCAATGTAGCCCTCCTCTGTACTTATGAGCTCCTCTAGGATTTGTCGGCGCCGCATTGAACGGTGCATTGCAGCGATATCTATCTTTCCCTTTTCCATGGGGATACTATCCTCGGAGAACCGGGGAACAGACAGAGAGGCTCGACTGCTTCGCTCAGCCTGGGAACGGCAACGCGAACGGTCTTGACGTCGGCATGAACGCGAGACAGCACTGCCGCTAGCAAGGCTGATACTGGCACTTTGGACTGCGGCAATCAACCCAAGCGAAGACCCAGAAGATGAGAGTCTACGGCTGAGTTTGTGGCGGAGGGACTGTTGATAAGTTTGGTCGGACTCAAGGTATTGCCATCCAGCATCAGGAGGCCATATTGCTTCCTCATCGCTTCTATGGCTAATCCGACGATGCAGAGATCTCATCCATTTATGGAACGGTCGTCGAGAGTTTCTGTTGTCATAATAAGGGCTTTTACAGGTAGGACCTTTAGAGAGATCGATATGTGCTTGTGAACCAGAAGGCGCAGTTTCATGAGTCGTGCATTCGGCACTGGCTGTATCCAAGGCAGACAAAGCATTTGTATCGTCGAGCCGTAGACCTTGTAGACCTGTAGACAAACTGATGTCATGTAATCTGGGTGGGCCACCGTGAGAATCGAGACGTGATGCATATGGAAACCCGGCAGTCCAGCTGAAATGTCGTGTATTATGAATGCTTTGAGAAACATCAGGCCAAGCCGGAGGATTCACAAGAGCCATGACGAAAAGAGAGTCACTAGGTAAAGTCCAAGAAGGTAACAAAGTGCTGATTCAAGAAAGCCAATGAGCACTCCAAGATCCGACTTCAGGCGAGCCGGTGACACATGGCCGTGATGAATGAGAATGATGAAGAACGGTTGACAATCCAGATCATAAATTTTAAGTAGAGGTCGGAGGAGCAGCAGCTCTACGATGATGGAAACCTATACCTAAGGAAGTCACGATACTGAGGCAACTGCCTCCCTCGCAGAGAAGGACCAATCCTTGAAGACTCTCTTTCCCAAATGGCTTGTCAGATCAGCAGGGCAGGAGCTGACCGGCCGTAAAATTGATTTCGACCGAGCATTTCGCACGAGAGCGAGGAATGCTTGAACTCTACAGCGAGGCTGTCTTTCAAGATATGTTGCATGTCCACTCGGACAGGTATCGACAACCCTGAACTTGGGCCATATCACTGTTCTCGGTAGAGCCGGTGATGGGCAGTCCAAGTATCACAGCTGAGACCTAGTAGTGCAAAGAGGCGCCTGCAAGGTCTCATTGGCTTGAGAAGAGGCTGCAAGCACTAGTGATGGTTATTTTGATGCCAGGCCCTGACAATATGGGGCAGTGAGACTAAAGAGTTAATTTGAATGGAAGACCTTGAACGCGCCAAGCCTTGTTGGAGGTGATTTCAGGATATGAACATCACAGAATTGGATATTCCAGCTGGTATCTCTTCGATATTGGCCTCATGGCTTGCAGGAGTTTTGCAGCCTTCCAAACCAAAGGCTGGCCACGTAAGCAGGGAGGTAAGATATGCAGTATCGTCGTCCATCCCCGAAGCTGTGGTATAAGGGCTGCAGAAGCATTCGATTGAGGCGGCGAGGAGCTTCCCGGCCCAGAGAACTGTGCATATAAAGGCGGAGGAGGTTGGATATGAAACGCGGAATACAGTTGTGTGACTATCGTGTTTGAGAGATGATGATTGGGTGGTGATATGTATGCTGAACTGGCAATAAGGTTGAGGGGATTAGTACTTTTGTTGCAGAGCTGATCAAGTGATGAGACTGCATGTGCATAGAATGTTCTGTGATCTCATGTTTCTTTCTGGCTTCAATGGGCTGTAGAAATGTGTCCCTGCTTCCTGCACTCATACCCATGATTGCAAGTAAACCTGATGGCCCATGTATGTATGATGTATCGGTAAACCCGCACAATTGCCTGCGAGAAGGAACACATCTACATATTCACACCAGCATACCTTGAGAGTTGATAAGAACTGGCTCCAAGTTAAGTATCGCAATCTGCGACAACATTATGCCAAGATTCACAGTCGTAAAGACCCCTTACAATGAATCATTGCCCAGACTTGGTGGATTTATCTTGGCGTTATATAAATTTCCCTACCTATGCATGAGACCGCTAACCATTAACCGAGTTCGTTATCTAGGTAGTTTGAGTTCAGTAGTATATAATGGCCATAAAAACTATGTCATCAGAGAATGAATTTTCTTCAGTGTCTTCACACGAGTCGGGCTCAAGCCTTGCCTTGAGGCTATCATGACTACAAGTGTGTAGAGCCAAGCCCGTCTCCGAGTCAGTCGGCATACCGGACCGAAACAACGAATTTTCTTAAACAAAGAAGCTTACGAGTCCTTATGAGCATCGTGCTTCATCGTGGAGAAGTGCGCTGTGGTTATACTCCACCTGCTCTCAGTTACCCATCACTATCTTCAACTTCCATTGGAGAGAACGGCATGTCGGCAATCGCCAACTTGGCATATATGCTCGGCAAGTCAAGAGCCAGGTTCTGACTTGTGTTGATGTAAGGTGTTAGCTGACTGGCCTGGTTAGCCTGGGCTCGGCATCGTGGCGGTGCATATGAGAACTAAGTCCGAAAGAGGTAAAAATCAACCTGGGGCCGAGTGCGGGCGAGCATTGCATCTCACCTCAGGCAGTCTGAATGGCGTTTCAGCGGATTCGGTGCCTGGCTGACTTGATTTCAGGGGAGTTACAGTGGCTCTCTCCTGTCGCTTGCCCGCCCGGATTGTGGGGATGCGCTACTGTAACGCTAGAAGACAGGAGAGACCTGCCGACTGCCCGCCCGGGGTCCATGGAAACGAACACGTTGAACTTTCTGATGACGAAGCTGTTTGACCTAACACCAAGTCTACTCATTTCGAGGTTTCGAACTGACGATGGGAGCGTCGAAGGATAGTTTCAAGATTCAATGCTGTCTATAATTGGTCCTCAACTTTCTAATTCCTTAATACAGAAAAGTAAAATAGAATAGTCTTCCGTTCGTACAAAAATAATAATAACGGAGGAATCTGCTTACAATCAATCAAGGCCTTGTCCTGAACAACAAGGTTAAAAGGTTAGTAAGTAGTAGGTTGCCACGTGCGGGCCCTTTTCGATCGCCTTGCCCTTTTAGTCTTGACAAATCTACCTCCCGGCGTATCAGACTAGACCCTAGGTAATGGCAGGAAGTCGGTGATTATTGCCTCCGTGTCTTCTATTCCTCTCACGCATTCTCTTTTTCTAACAGGTTCTCTTGTTGTTATTCCTTCTTGACTTCTGCATACCTGGGTAATCTTTCTTACCTTGCGTTAAGGTTCTTTCTTCATATCCCTTCCTTTGTCGCAAACCGTCCGTATCGACTCTTCAGCACACGAACCAGGTTTAGCCTTGTCTCGAGCGCCCGCCTCGCGCAGTCTTCGTGATGGAGAGCGCCTTCGCGAAGCCCGTTGACGATGTTCTCGCCAACTTCAAAGTGAACGCGAAGACAGGTCTCAGTGATGCGCAAGTCACTGAACTGCGTAACAAACATGGTCGCAACTGTATGTCGACTTCCAACGAAGCCCCGCCATCAATTCCAACTCTTCTAACCATTTGGTAGCCATTCCTGAGGAGCCTCCTACCCCCCTGTGGGAGCTGATTCTCGAGCAATTCAAGGACCAACTCGTTATCATCCTCCTCGGTTCCGCCGCTGTGTCTTTCATCCTAGCCCTTTTCGACGAGGAAGAAGGATGGAGCGCCTTCGTCGACCCTGTCGTTGTATGTACATTGCTTTTTTCTGAAACACTATGATTCAGTTTGGACAAGCCGCTGACCTACAACCCTACTACAGATTCTTACTATTCTTATCCTCAATGGCGTTGTCGGAGTCTCCCAGGAAAGCAGTGCTGAGAAGGCCATTGCTGCCTTGCAAGAATATTCGGCCAACGATGCCAATGTAGTGCGAAACGGTGGCCAGGTCTCACGAATCAAGGCTGAAGAACTGGTTCCCGGTGATATCGTTACAGTTCATATTGGCGACTGTATTCCTGCCGATTGCCGACTCGTCTCTATCGAAAGCAACAGTTTCTCCGTCGACCAAGCAGTTCTCACCGGAGAAAGCGAGAGTGTTGGAAAGCGCGCCTCCACGGTTGTTGACGATGACAAGGCCGTTTTACAGGACCAGACCAACATGTTGTTCTCCGGAACAACAGTTGTCACTGGCCGCGCTCGTGCCGTCGTCGTCCTCACTGGTGCTAGCACCGCGATTGGAGATATCCACGAGAGCATCACTGCTCAGATCTCGGAGCCTACTCCTTTGAAGCAGAAGCTCAACGACTTTGGTGACAGTTTGGCCAAGGTCATTACCGTCATCTGTATCCTGGTCTGGCTCATCAACATCCCCAACTTCAACGATCCTAGCCACGGTAGCTGGACCAAGGGTGCCATCTACTATCTTAAGATTGCCGTGTCTCTTGGTGTTGCTGCTATTCCCGAAGGTCTGGCTGTCGTCATCACCACCTGCTTGGCTCTTGGAACGAGAAAGATGGCCGCCAAAAACGCCGTCGTACGAAGCCTTCCTTCTGTTGAGACCCTTGGAAGCTGCAGTGTTATCTGTTCTGATAAGACTGGTACCTTGACCACCAACCAAATGAGTGTGAACAAGGTTGTGCATCTGAACGAGGACGGTAGCGATCTCAACGAGCTTGATGTCGAGGGTACTACTTTCGCTCCTCGGGGATCCATCAAGGCTGGCGGTGTCATCGTTCGGGATCTTCACGTCACGTCCAACACCATTCGTCAAATGACCCAGGTTGCCGCCATCTGTAACGACGCTCAGCTCGCGTACGATTCTCAGTCTGCTACCTTTTCCAGCATCGGTGAACCCACTGAGGGTGCTCTTCGAGTTTTGGTTGAGAAGATCGGACCTTGCGCCCCCGCCGATACCCGCCCCGAGGACTGCTGTCACTATGCCAGTGCTACCTACCAGAATGAGTTCCCCCGTCTTGCCACATACGAATTTTCCCGCGATCGTAAGAGCATGTCTGTCCTGGTTGGCAGTGGCCGTGATAAGAAGCTTTTGGTCAAGGGTGCTCCCGAGTCTGTCATCGATCGCTGCACACAGACCCTTATTGGCTCCAACGGCAAGAAGGTTCCTCTTACCAAGAAGATTGCAGACCGTTTGATGAGTGAGATTGTACGATACGGTAACAACGGCCTTCGAGTTATTGCCCTCGCCAGCATTGACAACGTTCCTGAGAGCCCCCTACTCCAGACCGCCACCTCTACAGAGCAATACGCCCAGCTTGAACAGAACATGACTTTCCTCGGCCTTGTGTGCATGCTTGATCCTCCCCGTGAGGAGGTCCCCCACGCTGTTCAGCAGTGCAAGGAAGCTGGTATCCGCGTTATCGTTATCACTGGTGACAACCGCAACACCGCTGAGAGCATCTGCCGACAGATCGGTGTCTTTGGTCAGCATGAGGATCTTACTGGAAAGAGCTATACTGGTCGCGAGTTTGATCAATTGTCTCCCAGCGAGCAGCTCGAGGCCGCCAAGCGTGCATCTTTGTTCTCCCGTGTCGAGCCCAGCCACAAATCCCGCCTGGTCGATCTTCTACAGTCTCTCAACGAAGTTGTTGCCATGACTGGCGATGGTGTCAACGATGCTCCTGCTTTGAAGAAGGCTGATATCGGTGTTGCTATGGGTTCTGGAACTGATGTCTCTAAGCTGGCTGCTGATATGGTCCTCGCTGACAGCAACTTTGCCACGATTGAGGTCGCCATTGAGGAGGGACGCTCCATCTACAACAACACACAGCAGTTCATCCGTTATCTCATCTCTTCCAACATCGGCGAGGTTGTTTCTATCTTCCTCACAGCTGCGCTTGGCATGCCTGAGGCTCTGGTTCCCGTTCAACTTCTCTGGGTCAACCTCGTCACCGATGGTCTCCCTGCCACCGCCTTGTCTTTCAACCCCCCTGACCACGACATCATGAAGCGTCGACCTCGCAAGCGAGACGAGGCACTTATCGGTGGCTGGCTCTTCTTCCGTTACCTTGTCATCGGTACCTACGTTGGTCTTGCTACCGTTGCTGGATACGCCTGGTGGTTCATGTACAACCCCGAGGGACCTCAGATCACTTTCCGCCAGCTCACTCGCTTCCACCACTGTTCAACTGAGTTCCCCGAGATTGGCTGTGTCATGTTCTCCAACGACATGGCTAAGTCGGCTTCGACTGTGTCGTTGTCTATCCTGGTTGTTATCGAGATGTTCAACGCCGTCAACGCCCTGTCGTCCAGCGAATCCCTTCTCACCTTGCCTCTGTGGAAGAACATGATGCTCGTCTATGCTATCGCTCTGTCAATGGCGCTTCACTTTGCCCTCCTCTACATTCCCTTCCTTCAGGGTCTGTTCTCCATCCTTCCTCTGAACACCCTCGAGTGGAAGGCTGTTGTTATCATTAGTGCCCCCGTCGTGTAAGTTTCGACTCCCCTTTTGACAATAAAGTACGTACAACTAATATTTAACAGACTCATCGACGAGATCCTCAAGGCCATTGAGCGACAGTTCTTTATGCAGACAACAATTGACACTTCCCTCAAGACAAAGAAGGAGCAATAGAGAAAACGTGTATAGAGAGAAGAGGATGACGGCCTGGTTAAGGCTAGGATTGGCTAGAACATATGTGTACGATATAGTTACCAGCTCAAAGAGCTGTGATTAGAACTAGACGGCCACATTGGCCTCCGCGATAAACAAAATCCCAAGTTTCGTTTCGAAGTCATCGAACTCGACTGAAAGCCATAGTGAGACTTGGCGGGTATGATAGAAAAGCAAGGATTGCAGTGTATTCGCTAGCATCATGTTAAAGCTAAATATATTGCCAGGATTCCCCAAACGCTTGTAAAGTCCTATCATACTTCTTCGTGTAGCAACTCGCCCAGCGTCTTGCTCTCTTCCATAATTTCCCTGGCATCGCCAGCAGATACACTCATATCCTCCATTATCAGCTGCACAGCAAGTTCCGCAACCAAAACAACCTGGATGAAAGCTGCTGAACCACGACCAGCAATGACACGATCCTGTGTAGCTTTCTCTTTCAGCGATTCGCCAAACTCCTCCACGAGGTAATCACACATGAGCTTACAACCTCGTGGGCCGTAGTATCCCGGGTTCAAATCCCCCTCCTTCTTGAGTGACCTGGCTTGACCTGTCCGGATCTTCTCAGCAAGGATATTCCGGTAGTGAGACGTTTTCCCATCGACGATTTGGGACAAATAATGCTGATGGTCCTTCAGCCGTTCCTCGAGTCGCTCCCAGTCGATGTGAGGATAGCCTCTTTCACGCCACGTATCCATAGCCGTTTCTTTCTTATGCTTTGCACAGAACCTTGTCTGCATCTGCACATTCAATCTCTTGCCTTTGGAGTAGTCCTTGAGGGCCTGCTCTGAAACCGCATCCCCGCACCATGGGCACTGTGTCATCTTGTCCTGGGGGTTTTCCTCGTTTTCCGGCGGCATGTTATCAGATCCCGTGTCGCTGAGCTGGTCCAGATCTGATATGATTGGTGACGACAGAATGTTTTCGTTACCACTTCCTAGATCGAAACTAGAATCGAGAGCGATAGGATTGACGAACGTGGCAGGTTTGTATTCTGGTATAGGAGGTCGCTCTTCCTGCCTTGCCTTCTTTTTCCTCTGCTTTTGTTCATAATCTTTGGGTGCTCGCATGACCCCCAGCCCGCTGGATCTCGGTTTTTGCGGAGTGCTGGTAGAACCAGGAGAAGAACCTTCACGCTTTGGTAAGACAATCTTTGTTTTGATTGCCTTCTTGGGACTACCAAAGTCATCCGCAGGTACAGGCAACATGCCCTTTTTAGGACCTGACTTTTCAGGGCTGAGCAATTCTCTTGCGACAGGCTTAAAGGCTGTTTCAGCCTCGAACGGAGAGCTGTTGAGAAGGTCGTCATCTTCGTGTCTCTTGTTCATCGTCTTGCCATCCGATCTAGTTCTTTTGCCTTCAAGCAAGTTAACAAGAGGCCAGGAAGATGGTAACTCAACAAACCTTGTTTCGTTTCTGATCCCTGTGAACTAAGGGATACTTGAGAACTTCTTGAAGCTTGCGCGGCTTTGCCATATTTGAAACCGCCGAACTTGTCATATCTGGACTTGGTAAAACCTCGCTCATCGACGAATTGATTGGGCTTGGCGTTCTCTGAATCGGAAGTCGTCTTCCTTTTTTTGCTTGGAGACGATTCTCTGTCGACGTTCTTAGCCGTTGCTGGCTTACTCTCACTCTTTCCTTTCTTGCTTGATGTACCCTTCCGAGACTTACTGGTACTCGCAGTAGAGAAATTCGAGCGTTTGATGTCCCCCCGAGCTGGTCCTTCTGCCTCAGAATCATCGGAATCAGGAAGTGTCTTTTTCTTGGGACCGCTTGGTAACAACATTAAGTCCGCAACTGATGGCGGTTCCTCATCCTCCTCATCGTCGGTAGACATTGGAGGAGCGTCATCTTCAACTTCTTTCTCAAGCTTTCGCTTGTTGCTACTGAAAGTGCTGAGGAGTGTTTTTGGTCTTTGGTTCTTACTCAATCCCACTACTCTGCTCATGTTTTCTGCAAATTTCCTTTGCTTAGTACTTGGTGAAGTTGAGGCAGTATTAATACGGGACGCGGCGTTCCGAGTTTTGAGCTGCAGTGTATCGGCAAAGGGAGAGCCAAGGGAGCATCAGAGCAATTCCAAGCAAAAGAGAGCGTATCCGTACATATAATAAAAGAAAGAAGGGGAATGAGGGGGCCAACGTTATAATCGCTCGACTAATGTACCATTGCTGTTTGGTTGTTTGTGTTTCCTCACCTGCAGAGCAGATCTGCTGAAGTTGAGTGAGGGCAGCAGTGTTTCACGCGTGTACCTACCAAGGCAAGCACCAGGGGCATTTTCATAAACGCGCTCCTGCCAAATGGACCCCGCCCCTTTGGCCTCCACCATCATCGAGGCCAGTGTTTAGCGCTCATAGGGGCAAGAAGTCCAGCGTTAGCGCTATACCTACTACCTAAGCTGCCCATCCATTCATGGTCAGTGCTTCAGTGGTTGGAAGCCGAAAAGGGACGCCTACCTACCGACCCTTTGTTGTCTGAACCTATATATCCATTCACTTTCAACCTCGAACGTCGCAAAGAAACCTCGGGGCTGTGGATAAATTCTGTAGACACAACCTACTTTCCCAAGAGTCTAAAGACTATCTCTTACCGGCTTTTGAAGCAGAAATGGCTCTCAATCGAAAGTACGCAGCTCTGCCAGATCTGGTGAGTTTGCTACAACTAGAACAAAGCCAAACATCTGATGCTAATTATTTACCCAGGATTCTGCTCCAGATATCTACGAAACTCCCGAACTCACAGATGACAATTCTACGGTTCCCGTAAGCTTTGTCTGACCAAGACACGCTGCCTTCTTACTTACTCAACCTACAGACGACCGCTGCGCGAACCCACTCGGACGATGACTTCTACGAGCCAGAGGACGAGACACCTGGTATTTCTAGGTCCCGTCTGCGAATAGACGAAGCTCGATCTCGCTTTCTTCCCACGAATGTCGATGCAGATGGGGTGGACTTCTCAGATCGAGTTGACGGGAAACGCAAATCGTACAAAGCCTCTAGCCGAAGACAGCGCATACTACCCAACGGGACATACGAGCTCGGTGATCTCTCGGATGACGACGACGAAGAAAGCTTGGAACGACGAATTACTCGCTTGCAGCGCGAGGTAGAAGAGGCAAAGAATGAATACGCGAAGCGAAAGGCCGAATCTCAGGCGCAGGAAGATGCTGATGCGACTGCCTGCGACGATAGGTTGACTTCCCTTAGCCAAGTGTTGAATGAGATCTCGAAGCCCACAGGTCGTTTGACCTCGATCCGCGTCCCCAAACCGATCGCACCTTCCAGCCCTGAAGAACAACCCGAAATGCCAGCGGGAGAGGATGCGACTTACACGGTGACATATGCGCCGACATTTGAACAAAGCCACGCTCTAGCCAAGGCTGCCGACTTTGACCGTCGGTTGTTAATGCTGGAGAAAGGCCTGGGAATCAACGCTTCATTGATGTCAGAGGCTAATTCCAACGGTCTTCCTCGCGCCATTCTACCCACGTTGGATTCTATGAACAAGCAAATCTCAACCCTTTCGGAGGCCACTACCGCCAACCTGGACACAATCAGTCGTCGGGTGCGAACGTTGGCCCAAGAACAGGACAAACTCAATGACTCCAGGGAAAAGGCGAAATCTTTGAGAGAAGAGCTTGGCCGAAACGGCTCTGCTGTTCAACCCGAAGAGTCTGAGCAGGAAGCAAAGATCAACGCACTCTACGGCATTCTTCCTACAATTGAGAACCTTACCCCTATACTTCCGCCTCTCTTGGACCGATTGCGATCACTTAGGGCTATTCATGCAGACGCTGCGACTGCCAGTGATACATTGAGTCACATTGAGAAACAGCAGGTGGAGATGGCCGCCGAACTGAAGCAGTGGAACGAAGGACTTGTCAAGATTGAAACTGCTATAAAGGAAGGAAACGTATCTATCGAGAATAATAAGCAGGTCATGGAAGAATGGGTCAAGGACCTTGAAGAGAGAATGGATGAGTTATGATTGATGATGCGTTGGTCAGATACCCTAGCAAATAGACTGAGTCGTTATGGAATTCTTGTTGTTCAGTCCCGAAAATGAAGCCCTCGTTTATACTCGTAGACCTCAGTAGATTATTAAATCGTTTGTCTTTGTTGGTTCACTCGGAGGGGGAACAAAGGAGCATGGATACATCTCATATTAAAGTCCACTTCTCTTTAGAGTTAGAGTTGATGGGTCATGACGCCACAACACCACCAGCCACATGGCTGACAGAATCGGTTTCACTATTAATCCGCTACCGAAACCAACTGTAGGCGCCCTTCGGCTGGCGGTGGGGTAAGGGCTTTGGCACACGAAAACCCTGACAATCTCACCAAAAAAGTTGTCCCAAACAAGCGTCAATCTACAGCTCACGCCCGCGACCACCGCCCAATCCACCAATTTCCCTACAGTACGGCGACACTCCCGATCCAACGCGCAATTTTCCATCCAGCTTACCATCCTTCAGGTCGCAATAATGGACGCCTCCAAGCAGCCCGTCAAGCTCGTCAAGGTCACCCGAGTCCTCGGCCGAACCGGTGCGTTACCTCCCCACGGAATTTGATATGGTCGAAGGAAAATATCAAAAAATTCGCCATGAAAAGATTGGAGTAAATGAATGAATTTCTGACTTGGTTGGATAGGTTCTCGTGGTGGTGTCACCCAGGTCCGCGTTGAGTTCATGGACGACCAGACCCGATCGATCATCCGAAACGTCAAGGGCCCAGGTACGATAATTCTCGAAAATCCCCTCACTTTCTAGGGCGGGTCCAGAGTAAGAATATTAAGAATTGCGAATGCTGACTTGTGACCGAACACAGTCCGTGAGGACGACATCCTCTGCCTCCTCGAGTCCGAGCGTGAGGCCCGACGACTACGATAAATGTGCATTCTGGGGAGCATGGGGTTCTTGGAAGACGGTCAACGACGGATGGTCTATGCATGCTGAGGCGTGCGCGCCTTGTATTGGGACATTGACCTGGAGCTGCACATCACCCTTCTGGCACTCCAGTTTCATTTGTTAGAGGAGTCACACGGACACGGTCTGGGATAACGAAAAATTCCAGAACAGTTCTTCTTCTGCAGCATTGGAATCCGACGAAAAGTGAAATTCATTCTTGTTTCTCTCGCGCACGATTTCCTCCCTCAAACACTTGTCTCGCACTCTCGAAGCTCAGACAAGAAAACATTTGGAGGATCATACAGTCAACATGTGCTACGAAATTTCAATGACCTTGATTTCGATATTGACCTAGCAACAGGAGAATTTATGCCTCTTTTTTATGACAGCCTGTTCTCCATAACTAACCTCGCTTCGCATCGTGAGTTCCTGATCACGTGCAAATTTTCGATCTCAAATTGGGCGGGGCGGCCAGAGGAAATCTTCTCTTTTTCAACCTTCAACATCTCTCAAGATTCCTCAAAGCTCCAACAACTCTATTGGTAAGTCAACACTTATGTCTGCTTTACACACACCTATTGGGAATGATGCTTTTTAGCATGTATTACCTGAAACATACATTGATGTATCTTTTTATCACCAAGATCTCTGACCCTAATCATTCATTCACTTTTATTGTCGCACACTTTTTCCTGGCCAACTTGACTAACATACAAAGAAATTTCTAGGCGTAATTCGTCCACAATGTCGTCGGTATCCAAGCCACCAGCTGGGCATTTCAACGTTCTCTTCTTTGCCAGTGCCAGTTCCTTTACTGGCAAAGACTATGAAGCCCTACCAGCCACTATGCCACTCAGCAAGCTCTTCACCGAGCTGGAGACCAGATATCCTGGCATCAAAGCCAAAATTCTCGATTCGTGCCTCGTCACTGTCAACCTCGATTATGTAGACTTGCCCAGCGAGGAGGGTGCTGAAGACACGGTGATCCAGGAAGCAGACGAAGTGGCAATCATCCCTCCCGTCAGCTCTGGTTAAAGGATATCGAGTGCCAACCGCAAAAAATCGCTCAGCCATCGTATTGTGACTCGTATGTCCTGTAGTCGCTCTGTAAAAGGTCACTTCCTAAGGACCTCCATTATCTGGCCGACTCCCTGGTAGCAACGGCTCATGCTCTCCATGCTGCATTCGTGCCCTGCCCCAGCGATGATTCTGTCGCTGCCACCAGCCAGGATCCTTCTCGTGACAATGTCGAATCCAGCGGAAGGTTATCACAAGCAGGACCACGAGCAGGACAAAGAACAGGGTTGATATGATGGTGATGATTGCTGTAAGACTTGTTATCGACGAGACTTGACACCCTAGAGGTCGTGACCGAAGTTCCCATCGCTCTGCCCAGTGGGGACAAACGTTCTCATCATATGCTGGTGCAAGTAATGGGATTTTGCTTGTGTTGGGTACACAGGACCATGTCTATTCTTTCATTAGATCGAGTGTTCGTTCTGGGTCTTGTATGGCGGAAGCAATGGGAGCCATACAAAGGGACACCAGCTGCATTGCGAAGTCGCTAGACAACCTTTGCACGTTTGGTGCTTCCAGCATCGCCGGAAGCGCTCATCATCAGAGGTCCCGCTTGAGGTGAAGTTAGCTCGTAAAGCGTGGATGTCACTATCAGATAGCCATGAAGAGCCCATGGTTATTCGTGGGCGTGCAGTTTGAAAGAAAGAAGTTCGATATAACTAGAATGGCGTTATCAGGCCGTATCAAATTGGCAGACGAACTGGCTGTCATCGAGGCTGAGGCCAAGAATGAAACTGAGCGGGGAAAGCCACCATCATACATACTGCGTCGACGACCCTTGCAGCCACACAGCATTACATCAAACCTTCATACGAAACTCACTTCTTGTTGATCATCATGACATTAGCTTTTCTTCGGTCTACGCAAGTCATGGAAACCCATTCTTCTATCTATAATCACAGCAATGTCTGCGTTTCATCCAAGTAAACCATTAGTGCCCAGGCTAATAATGTAACGTTTTGTATAGCATGCTGTAGCGATCAGGACATTGTTCGCTTTCTCATTTGCCTCGACCTTCGTACTTTTCGCTTCGTCTCTCTAATCTCTGCTCTTCTTCTCTTTGCCCTCCTCTCCTTGGCATCGCGGCTGGGATTGTTGCCTAAACTTTCAATTGGCGTCAAGTCGGATAAGAACTGTCGAATGTGCAGGCCAGTCTTCTCGCGGATGAACGCATCGATTTGCTCATTACAAGCTGCCGAAGCTGCAATATGCAATCCCCTTAAGACATCACGGTCTAAGATTGTGACTTGATCATCATCTTGACTTTTTGCTCGAAGACTTCTGATCGATGACGTTCTTTTTGGGACGGTTGGCCGGGCAATCTTTCGACCAGAAAAGCCCCGTGAGCAGACGGTAACATGATTTGGTGAAATAGAAGAATCTTGCTCCTTCTTTAATCCCATATGTGACGCTTTTCCTTTGCCTTTGTTATTGGAACCCGTCTTTGGTGTAAGTGGTGAGGCATCGGCTTCAACAGACAGCCCACAATCTTCTTCTTCTCCGGATGTCGTAAGGGGCAAGGCGTCAGCCTCAACAGACAGGTCGCAGTCTTCTTCTATGGATGTTGCTGATGATTCAGGCCGGGGTAGATCTGGTAAAGGCTTTCCGGGTTTTTGGGCTAACTCTGTGCGCTGAGGGACAACGACGTCGGCACTTAGACTGTGGCCGCGTCTCGAGCTGTTGTATACTGGAACGGCATGGCTAAGACTCTTTGACGGTCGGGTTGATCTGGCACGCAGGCTCTGGTTCTGGTCTTGATCAGGTTTCGTTGCTCGCCACACACGGGTGCGAGTGCCGCTTTCTGCGCGGGGCCGATGAATATTCGAGGACGGACCAGCATCTTGTGGCGCGATTGATCTTTTCGATACGTTCGAACGACTAGTAGGTGTCTTCGGGGGCGAAAAGAAAGCTGATGTGGTTTGTTTCGGCTTCTGCTTACTATGAGCTGGCCGCGAATATGATGTTGCTACCCGGTTTGCGTGGTCCCTTCGCTGGTGCGACGTCCTTTTGCCCGTAGAAACCATGTTAGGCCACTCAGGATAAGAATGCATATGACTCCTGGGAACTTTGGATATAGGACCAGCCATTGCTTCCTTCTCTGGGGCTTCAGAGTATAATGGCCTTGGTTTCTGTGCAAGTTGAAAACACTTCTATTTACTCAAATGGCACAGATTTCCAGATTGACATGAAGTGCAATGAGCCGCAATTGCATCTGCCACCTTCTTTCGCGAGCGTTCTTCGACGTCGACCATTGCATACCTCCACTCGTCCATGTCCTCGACGGCAGGGAAAGGAATCTCTATACTCGAGCTTGGACATCGGGTGGCACTATCCACTTGGGTAAGATGTGATTGTTCGGGTGATGGTTTTGAAGCTGTGGTCTTCGTAGCTCGAGGTTTGCCACGGGGACTAGGATGGGTTGCTTGGTCCTTTGAAGTGATAGCTAGCCCAGCAGCTTTGAACTCAGAACGAAAGGGAAGAAGTGCAGCTATGGTGCGGAGGCTTGCACCAGACTAAGGTGGAGTTGGAGTGAACATTGGCAGCTTCCCCTTGGCACCAGACTGCTCAGCATATTGGCAAAGTTCTTGAGTGAATCGATCAAGTGCTTCTTTTTGGCTTGGAGTCGAGGCTGTCAGATGTTGGAGATACCTTCTTCTTGTGGGTGTACTTTGTTGATGGGGATTCGTCTTTGATTGATAACAACTGCAGCTGTTGCGCAATGTTCCTTGAGATAGCTTCCACGAGTTCATTGTTCACATTGGAGCTATTTTCTGTAGTGGAAGTGCCTCCGAAAACATCTGCATCAAGGGCCTGCGATGACATCGCATACTTATGCAACTCCGTTCTTTTGGGGCGGTCTTGGTGGGTTGAGGAGGACACTCTTCTTGGAGGTGCCAGGCCATTCATCTCGGAGATATGCAGCGGGCTGACAGGTCTGTGTTTGTCTTTCGGGGTTCCCGAGTTAGGCTGTGAGGTATATTCAAAGCCAGTAGACATACCAAGTCGTGGCTGTGTATCCCGGTTCAATCGAGAGTGGTTCTGGGTTCCTGGGCCGTCTGTTGTAGTTTCCTTGATGGCCTTACGTGGCTCGTTAGTGTTAGATGAATCGTTGGAGGAACTTGATGATAGTGTGTGAACTGGCGATGAAAGCGGTCGTTGAGCACGGCGTTGACTTTTCGATGTCCGATGGACTGCACGTACATGCCGTCTTGGTCGAAAGACAACTCGTCCACGGCGTCCTGAGTTGTCGCTGATAGAGTGAGGTGCACGTATGCTGGTTAAGGGTGGAAGGTTATTAGAAGCCGAGTTAGATGATATCGCGACCATTATGCGATGCACAAGTTATGCAATCCCCAGATATCTGGGTGGTAAGAAAAGAAGAAAACGACAGAGTTGATTATGGAATCATGATACAATGAACTGGTGATGGTGATGGTGATGGTGATGGTGATGAAGATGAGGAGAGATTGCCAAGTTATGAGGACCCAAGAACCCGTTTGGTGAATTATCCATTTGGAAGGTGTTGTACAGGCGTGACCTCCTGCCGTTTAGGTCACGGTTTGTGTAAAAGGAAAGAGCTGATGGCGTTTATTTGATGTCCTTGATTCCGGGTGATCCATAGACTTCAAGTTGGCGTCGTCCCTTCCGTAAGAGGAATTCAATAGCGGCAAAATCTCGTTTATCGATGCTCAAGTTGCGAGCAAACTCATTCCTATAAGAGGCAGGTGCATATTAGGAAAGGCCGTTCCTTCTGTGAGATGAGTGCAAATAACGAACCTGGCAAAGCTCTCAAAGTGTGGTCGAGTAGCCTTTTCCCAGTCTCAATGTCAGTTACGATAATAAATAACCTCGGCATTGCTCATACCTGTGGTTTCTTTCGGGTTTCTCTTAGGCAATTGCGGTAGAGAGCGAGAACCTCTTTCTGTAGTCCTGAGAGGCGAGCCATTATGACTTGAATTGATTAAGTCTATGATTGAAAAGAGGCTCAACTGAAGGCTGAATGATTAGAGTGAGTGTTGATGTAATTGATGAATTTCAGTGGACTGGAGAAATATGGCGTACATATTGTGGAGACATTGTCACCTCTAAAGATGGGAGCACTAACACGTACAGGTCTCAATCTCAAATAAAGAATCATGAAATATTGTCGCTTCTAAGTTTAATACAATCTCTATGATGCACTTCCGAAGACATAATGCTCATCCCCAGAACTTTCTGATTCTGGTGCGAATATACTATCTGCATCACCTTCAACCTCCTCAACCTCCCATTCACTGAGCAGCTTCTCCCTTTCCAATACCACAGCCTCTAGCCACTTCTTCTCAGCTGCCATGCGTCTCACCATTTCCGTCTCCTTCTCTTTGAAAGAATCCTCAAGTCGGTGCCTGGCACTATACATGAGTTCTTCTCTGTAAGTCCTATTGTCTTGTAGTTTGGCCTCCAAGTTCTTCAGTTGCTCGGTCTTCCACTTCTGCCATGCGTGTTGCTTCTGGTCCATACGCTTTCTCAAGTCGAGCATTGCAGTTTCTATCTCCTTGTCTCCATCTTTCTTGTCTTTCCAATAATATTTGAGTCGGTCGTGATAGGCTTGTTCGAGGTCATTCTCCTCGGACGCTCGAATCTGGAAGTCTTTGTTCAAAGCACATTCCTTCTCATTCATCTTTTTCGAGATAGCTTCTGTCAACTCGGACCTTTCCAAATCGTGCTTCTTTTGCAACTCATCTTTGGCGTTCTCGGAATCGATGACCATATTTTCACCCTCTTTTTCCTGGTCAACATCGAGTAATACTTGCTGCAACTCATGTAATTGGTCGAGTAGAATCCGTAGCTCTTGATATTTGATTTCGATGTCTCTCCGTCGAATGCTTTCTTGTCTTACCCTTTCTTCGAGCTCACGCTGTCGCCGTTCCTCCTCCAGTCTTACCTGTTCCTGTCGTAATAATTCAGCCTTGAGAGCTTCCTCGCGCTCATACTCTTCGATCTGCAGAAGAGCTTGTCGTAGCTCCTCAGCTTCCGCTAGTTCGTTGACCCTTCTTTCTTCTCTTCGAGCATTCGCTCCATCTTTTACTTCTTGAAGCTGCTCCATTGTGCAGCTGCATGTTCGCCAACGTCTCTCGCATACATAGCAGAACTCGTTCCCGCAGCGACAGGTCATATGCTGGCAAGCCTCTCTGTGCTCAACCAAAGCATGGCATTTGGAACACCTCTTCCAGCCTTCGTCCTCAGCCAGTTGATTTGTAAGGTTCATATCAACGTCCTGGGGGCATTCTTGTCCTGCATGTGCCGGTCCTCGACACATAGTACATGTTCGGTGGGAGCGATCGCAAAGGCCCTGACGCCGGCTGGGGTCAATCTTCTTAGGCTTTATCCATAAACTACAGTTAGGTTCGCTGCAATAAACTCGTTCACTGATGGGCAACTCCCACTCTTTGGAGCGTTCCTCAAACGTCTTCTTGAGGTTAGATGGGATGAATCGCAGGATGATTTTGATTGGAACCTCGTTCAGGCAGCATTTAGGCGGCCACTGTTGCTCATTCTGGCATGCGGCAGAAACGAGCCGGACGAAGCACTCGTGACAATAACTATGACAAGGTACTTTGATGACGTCCTTGGGATGAAAGTCATCTAGACAGGACACACACTCACTGCAGCTCATTAGCAAGGGAAAGTAATGAACAGGATCAAGACTAACACTTCTTCAATAGATTTGGTCTTTACCGAACGACTGAAGCTATCTCTACTAACTTCGACCTCTGCAGCTTCTTTTTGTAAAGTTGCAAGAGCTGCGCCTGTAACACTACTCTCACCTCGTTCATTATTGCGCTGGAAAAAGCGTCGGAGTGCAGCGAGTCGTTTCTTGTTTGCCTTGGCCTCGGTCTTCGTAGCAGCAACGCTAGGTCCGAAAGTTGTCAAGAGAATTTCAGGTTTGATCTTGGGTGTCTCTTTGCTGGTCTCTTCCTCGACAGGTTTGTCAACAGGAATGATAATAGGCAGATACGGCTCCTTGTTCTTGCCTTTCTCAGTCTCTTGAAGTTCTCGTTGATCCTCGAGTTCTTTCTTCTGGCGATCCTCTTCAGCATTCCTCGCCTTGATATTCTCAATTGACGATTGCAGTATATCGAGGAGAATCTGAGACGTGATGTTGGGGGCCTTCTTCAGTGCACCAGGAGGGTCATATTTATGCCAGTCAAAGTCGACATCGTCAAGGGCTGGTAAGTTGTTGATGGACCAAGAAACTCGTGGTTTTCTGGTAACCCAGGCAGACTCTAAGCTGTCGAGTATTTCAAAGGGATTCTCATAAAAGTCGATATAATCTTCAGGTCCAAAGGCGCCAGGCATGAGGGGCTGACCTCGACTTAAGCCAGCCATGCCTATTGGAGTTGTCTTTGTTGGAGTGTTCACTTTTGAGTTTATCTCTGATGTTTATAAAGGTGCTAAGTTGTGTATGATTGAAGTGTTGAATGAGTAGGTTCTATGGTGGTGCGATAGGATGCTGTGGTATATAATAATAAACAAAACGAACGACTGAGACGTGTCTGAGCCCCAAACAATGCAGTAGTTTGTTGGCAAAGCCTGAAGGATGTTGGTTCAGTGTAAGCTAAATCCAGGTCAATCCTCCTTTGGTTGGTCGGACTGGGCTATGTAAGTCGAGAGATACAGGGGCATGAGCAGACTTGAACGCCTAGAAAGGCTTCATTTAGGGGATGATATGACCGAATGTGTCTTATTGCTAACTCAACTAGGCAGTCTCCAAAGGCCAAGTCAGCCCTGGAGGCAGTCCTAAAGGCATGAAGCGAAGCTATCACGCCCTGGAATGCCTTGAGATGGAGTATGGTCTTGGTGAATGCTGGCGACGGACCAATAAGACGTTCCGTATGGTTGCACGCACATATTTCTCAAGTCCTATCTGGGCAGTACTGCAAAGGCGGGCGTGGAGTACATACAAGTTGCTAACAAAAGTGACCATTAGGAAGGGGACCAAGGTTCAGCTGAAGCTTCTAGCGCGTCTTGAGATGTGCGCGTGGTCTTATCGGGAACTAAAAGGGGCAGTGATTGTAGCCTAAAAGAATGAAACCAGGATAACAGGATCATTCATTATACGAGGAACCAAACTGAGTCTATCAATATTAGCTGGGCGATGAATGAATCCACCAACTTACATCCAGCCTACTTTAGTATTTTACAGTAGGTATGGATCCAATGTGGGCCATTAAGATGCCCTGCAAGCTACCCTGTAGAATCTATAACGTGAGTGATTCTCCATTAACATATTTCGCCCTGGATCTATCATTGTTGTTATGAAACGTCATGCTGTGGCATGAGTAAGAACACTCTGTATGCTCAATATCTGGTAGATTTGAGAAAGACCAAACAACCCACTGAGAGGACTGCTGATTACAGAAAAGGCTGGTGGTTGAGGATTTTTTAGTTAATAACGAGACTTACATTCCTGGAAACTTCAACCGTCCAAATCTCCAACTGATCATAAGTATTCATTATCTCATCCGTATGATGGAACCAGCCATAGAAGGCATAATGAGGGCCTTCATTCTTTTTAATATTTTATTTGACCAGTTCCTTCCCATTCTTTGGTGTTAATCTGATCACGTGCCCACGACTTGCACAAAAAACCTCTTTTTCAGCCAAATCTAACCACGATATGGAATTCATTGATGGGGCCGAAAATTGTTTACAGCGAATAATAACATAAAATTTGTTTGTTAAAGTAACTCCTGCACGATGTCGGTCGGCGAAATGGGCGAATCCGCTCAGTGAGTTCCTATCTTATACATCGTCCAGGGTATACCTTTTCTAACATCACGACCTAGTCCACTCAAGATCTTTGATATTACCAAGAAGCAGGATCGTTTCTTATATGCTCTTGCGCCTATGGTACGATATGGAAAGGTATGCTAGGATTCGATAAGTACTGATTGAAATGCTAATCTCTCATAGCTTGCCTTTCGACAAACAGTTCACAAGTATGGAGTCGACCTTTGCTGGTCCCCCATGATCCTTGCAAAAGAGTTCAACCGTAGTAGTTTCGCTCGAGATAGTGGTAAGTGATTAAAGGCAAGACCTGAAGTGGAAGCTGATTTCTGAGTGAAGACTTAACCATCTCTACCCAACCCAACCAACCGCCAACTGTCGTCCAGTTCGGCGCAAATGTCCCCCTGGAACTGGCTCGCGCCTCAGCACTCGTTGCTCCTTTCACACAGGGTGTCGACCTCAACTGTGGCTGTCCCCAATCATGGGCTTGCGCTGAGACGTTAGGCGCTGCTCTTATGAACCACCGTGAACTGGTCCGGGATATGGTTGTCGAGACTAGACAGCGACTGGCAAGTGACGGATGGGGTGTCGGCCTCGAGAAGGACATCGACAATCCCAAGGGTCGAAGTGTGAGCGTAAAGATCAGAATTCACAATGATCTCAGGTACGTTCTCCCTAGTCCAGAAAATGAACATGGCTCACCCACTCAGGCAAACCATGGACTTTATAGACACCGTGATAGGTCATCCCCAGAACCGCCAGATTGACTGGCTCACTATTCACCCACGGACAAGGTCAACGCCATCAACTACCCCTATTAGGGCCGAAGCTCTCGAGATCCTGACAGAAAAGTATTCAAAGACACTCCCCATACTCCTCTCTGGAGATGTCTTCGACCTATCCACCCTCCCCTTTCAACCCACCATCACCACCAACAATGACGCCCCTCTCCCTTCTATAGACAAACTCGTTCTCAACGAGAAGAATTCTGCTGTCAACATGCCACGCCCCAGCAACACCCATCTTTCAGGCTTCATGTCCGCCCGTGGCCTCCTGGCCAACCCAGCAATTTGCGCCGGCTACTCGGCTTGTCCCTGGGAAGCTGTCGAGACATTCATGTGCAAAGTAGCACGGGCCCCCGTGCCCTTCAAGCTGGTCCAGCACCACATCATGGAGATGACGGCGCCCGGAATGGGCCCCAACAAGAACTCGCTTCTGGAAAAGAAGGAGCGTGCTGAACTCATGAAGTTGACCAATACTTGTGAGATCATCGACTTCCTCGACGAGAAAATCGACGAGAAAACGGGGAGAGTTGGCGGTATGAGACGAGACCTATGATTATTTCCCCATCGCATCTCACGACGAGCTTGAGACATCAAGATCATGGTATCTCATTCAATGTATTCATGACTAGAAAACCCACTCTCTGCTATCTGTGATACAGAGTTGCCCGCGATCCGCCTCTTGCACCCACGCTCAAAGACCACTCAACACGCCCTGAATTCCTATTGTTCCCGAGTCGTCACGCCTCTGTACGAAGGCTCTGAAATCCATCCTCGATAACTTGCCGCCTCTTGCACCTGTAGCCGCCAATGTCCTGGTCTTTTCACGCAACGCCTCGGGTCCGACGATGAACAGTGAACCAATCTCTGTAAGCATTTCGACAGCAGAGGTGACCTCCTTTGACGTTGGCCACTCGCGCATCGTGGACACATACTTTGCGATATCCTGCGTCACCATGAGACCACCTGTCGCGTTGACCTGGAACTTCTTGAAGTGCTCAAAGAGAAGCTTGAGAAGCACCAATGCCAACTCGGTGAAGAACTTCTCAGAGTTCTGACCATCGATGGCTTGACGAGCGAGACGATGAACGCGGGCCAGGAATGTGCAGATACTCAAACACGTTTGTGTCTGCAGTGAGTCGAGTTCGACCTCTTTTGGCCGGAAATCCTGCTTTTTCTGGCCAAGCAGTGACTTTGTCACCCAGTTGGACACAACGTCAATGGTGCCCTTTATGACGTTGTTTGTCTTCTTTTCAATGTTACTAATGGCCACCCTTTTCTGCGCCTCCATGCTTCGCCTGACTGTTGTGTTTGACTCCGCAAGGCGGATGAGGACGACTGTGATGAACCGATCCATGAGACTCGTAATTGTGACGGCCGGATGAATCGTTGGTAAATATGATAGATCGGGCTCGGTTTTCGTATTTTCTTGCACAGAGACCTGGTCGAGTGCAGCGTCAAGAGTTGTCTCAATGTACACCTGACCCAAACTTGTCAGAAGCAGATTGAGAAGAGTGTTCACATCCTTGGGGGTATCGGTCTGGGAGCCAAGCTCCAATGTGCGCTGAACACTCTCGGCCAACCACTTGAGCATACGCTTGGCGTTTGCTACGCTCAAGGCACCATCTTCTTCTGAGACCTCGATTTCGTTCTTGTTGTCCTTATCCTTCTCCTGGACTCCGGCAACACGCAGCATCATGCGCTTTTGTGTGGTCGTAAGTTCTGAAGAGTCAAGACGCTCGATATAGGCATCCTTTGCTGATGCAATCAGCTGCGTACCCTGCTGGGCAAGAGATGCCATAAAGCCAGTGGGTGCCTTCTTCCGTCTAGAATGGTATATACTGTACTTGAACAGCAGAGAGCTGTACATTTCTTCTAAACTCTTTCGTTCTCGCTCGATGTACGAGTTGCCAATCATATATGGCACAAAAAGCTCTTCCATCTGCTGGTCGAGAGTATGTGCTATTTGGGCCGAGCATGGCTCGGGGTTTTCTGTTAAGCCATGGGACTTCAAGTCCTCGACTAGGGATCCGAGATAAGTTCTAGACGAGTGCAAAGCTCTGAGGAAAGCCAGTGAAGAGATCTTTAGAGTTTCATCCAATACCATTTCGAGCCTCTGTTGGATTGACTGCTGAAATATTCGTTGAATGAACTTGATGAGCACTGTTTCGTAGTATGGGAAAATAAGCTTGATCTGGTTGGACTCGTCCTGCATGACGATCTTGATCTCGTCCAGCAGGTTTTGTAAGCTTGGCTCTACCGTCGGAGGCTCTGAGTCGGGATCTGCCAGCTGTTCCCAGGTGTCACTATCCACTTGGACCTCATCGGCGAGGAGTTGGTCGCGGTCCAAGAAGAAAGCATGCTGGTTGACAAAGGTCGCGATAACACTGGCGCCGCCGTTGAAGTCGTATAGAACCTTTGCACATTCCATCATGTCGCCATAGTTGCCCTTCTTGTTACTGTTTTCGAATTGCTGTAGGAGATCCTGTTCGAGCGTTTCACAGAACTTCTCCAATACCTCCCTGGTGTTATGTAATCTCACGTTGCCCACGACGCCGTTCGTGGTTCCGCCATTTCTCAAGCTTTTTGTTTGACCCCATGATGCCGGATCCAATCGTTGACTGATGCGCATAAGTTGTCGAACGATCATGGCGCATCGCACTTTGTGTTCAGAACCGGCCTGTCTTTGGACGTCTTGTAGCAGCGAGAGCTTTCCCGTCTCACTGACTTCTGTCCAGCACTGAATTAAAAATATGGCGTCGTTGGCTCGTCTTCGCTTCTTGTCCAGATCCTCGAGCTTCTCTCCAATCTGCAGCGCAACGTTGCCGCCAGCGTGGGAATTGACGCCAATTCCGTTCTTGTATGAATGTTCCTGGTTGAGAGAGAGATCGAGCTGTTCGAATGCCCTCATAGATTCGTCGAGCTTCTGGCCTAGTGTTTCGAGAGTTGAGTCGTGAGCTACCTCTGCGCGGCGCACATGCGACATGAGCTCCGACTCCTTCTCCTGGAGTTCAGCTCCAAGAGAACCAAGTTGATCGAGTGCATCTATGACATTGAGTCAGCATGGTTGGCTCTATATCGGCCTGCCAAAGAGTTTCCGCCGTACTTTCAAATGTTCGAATCAGGGGTTTGGGATCGAAGGGCGCTTGCGCATTGCCAGATCGTCGGTTCGAGGGTACGGCGCTCTCAGCGAGACTGTCGACAAAGTCACGCACTATAAAGTCTTTATTGGAGAAGTCGTCGAGGGTAAAGTTCGGTCCTCTTGGGAAGAGACTCGTCTGACCGGAACCAGCGCGATCCATGTTGTTGATGCTGTCGAGAATCGAGGCGCTACATGTGGAGAGGGATCATCGACGGTTGATACGTGTGGGATGGAGGGTTGTACGTAGTTCGAATTCGAGATGGAGTGAGGCTGCAACGTAAATCATTTGCCAAGTCACGTCGTCGATCAAGTCTGGCTGGCGCTCATGGAGTGGCCATGATATTCAGGCGAGAGGTAGGTAGAGGTTGAGGTGAGGTTAGGTTGGGATACCTTACCTCAATCGAAGGTAGGCATTGGCTGCCCGCTATTATCACAGGGCAGCTTCAGAGGCTCAGCTACAGCGACAGCGCCCAGCCCCGCTATCAGCTATCTAGGTTCAGTGGACGCGCTGAGCCACACGCACGTACGTGAAGCCAAGAGCTTCAGTGGAGAAGCGACGTAAACTCGTCTCGCACCGCCACGACTTTTTCCTTGTGTCTTCCACTGATAGACACGTCTGCCCACCGTTCCTTGTCAGGCTCCATCAACTTATAAGCCTGCCCATCCCCGGCTGTATCGCGATCGCAAATCCCGATCTCGAGTGTTTATTCAACTTGGGAATTTTTCGCATAGATTCGACCAGTCCGGAGACATCTTTGCAACCCGGCAGCTTGTTAGACAGCCTTGAGGCTGCACATTCACCATCATGCCCATCATGACGACTCGCGATCGTCTGGCTTACAGAGCCGATGAAACCAAGGAACACAACCTTTTGTCTGAACAGGAAAGGGAAAGGATGCTCAAGGTACAATCAAAGCAGCGCGTGAGACTATAATTGATTTAACTAACAATTGCAGTCCTATCTCCCCAAACCTAACGACCCCCCATCGACTGTTTCGGCATCTCGACCTCAACGAAGATCGCGGTTAGGACTCCGTCGCTTTCTCCTCAACCAAATCCATGTCCTCGTCTTTGTCGTTTTGCACGGGATCTTCTCTCTCTACATCAAGTTGCGCCAAACATGGAACCTCGTGC
Organism: Fusarium coffeatum; assembly: GCF_003316985.1. NCBI lineage: Eukaryota > Fungi > Ascomycota > Sordariomycetes > Hypocreales > Nectriaceae > Fusarium > Fusarium coffeatum. Next base: position 12,372 of record NW_022157854.1, on the reverse strand, counting down.
GCTACCAGTTCTCCTCCGTCGTCAAATATCACCATGGCACACCGCAATATATTAAGAAGGACTTGAAGGGCCTATCTAAGAAACCCAAGCACCTTAGTGTTATCCTAAAGCTCGAGGAGAACCATCGCACGAAGGCCGATGTCGAGCGACTCCTTGATGAGGTAGCCGAGATTGCGACATGGTGCGCTTGTGCCGAGATTCCGATGCTCTCTGTGTACGAGAAGACAGGTATGTTTTGACATGTGATATTGTCCGATTTATACCAACAAAAAACAGGAATTCTCAAAAAGCATATGCCCCGAGTCTACGATGCTGTTAGCCAAAAGTTTGCGTTCTACTTTGGCCCTGAACATCCTGGCCTTACTGTTACATCACCCCACAAGGAAGACCTTCCAGTGGCCTTTGGCAAGAAGCCTAGGGAACATCTTCGCCTGCACCTCATCTCCGAGCAAGACGGTCGTGAATCCATGGTTGACCTCACCCGTACCCTGGCTGAGATGTCTCAGAGAGGCAAGCTCTCTCCTCGTGACATCTCCACTGAGTTGATCGATGCTGAACTCTCCGAGGGTATCATGACTGAGCCTGATCTGTTGCTTACTTTTGGCCCTTACCTCGAGCTATCAGGATACCCTCCTTGGCAGATCAGATTGACTGAGATTTTCTGCCTCCAGGACAATGAGAGGGTTGGCTACCAGGTCTTCCTCAAGGCCCTGCAACACTATGGCAGGGCCCAGATGCGCCTCGGTAAATAGGTGCTCGCATATCATAGTTTCTTTGCCACCATCTTCGTTTGCGTTTAGATTAATTATATCCTATCTCACGATTTCCAGACCAGCATCTCTCTGGCCTCCCTATTCCATCTATACACTGGACCTGTCCCAACATTGTAGTTGTAGTAATTCTCCGTCCCTCCTTTAACCATTGCTCTTCGAAATGTGATGTTGATCCTTCCGCCATCTTCCTGATTCTTTCCTGTTCTCTTTGGTATCGAGTGCAGCCAGTTTGATTGTGTTCTACCCCTCATCAAAACCATGTCACCGCTTCCTAGTGGCAACTTTAACGGTTTCGTGCTCGCAGCAGGAGGGTTCATGGAGTTTGGTGGCGGTGGCTTGTGTTTCATGAGAAAGTCACGTCGTGCTCCGAGTGAAAAGGAGGCAATGGCGGGATCACGACCAAGGAACTGTTCATCGTCGCTGTGGAAGCTGATGCTGTCGGAACCAGAGGCATAGTAGTTGACAAGGCAGAAGTTGTACTCGCATCCTGTAGCCAGCTCAGTCCGACGACGAAGCTCTTGGAGGCATTTTGGAATAGGTCTAGGAGGATAGTTGGCGTATCGCTTATTCAAAGCTCTGGAACCAGTGTTGGCATCTACAGGCAGACCTTGGTCGTCGAACCTAGAGGTTTCGTCGAGGCCAAATACAGTTGTCCATCTGTTCTGTCATCAGTAACAGAACCTCAGAAAGTCCAATTGTTCTTACCTTGGCGTTCGTATTTGGGTTTCTATTCCACCCCGTTTAATCTTATACTCAACTCTATAGAAGGGAAGTTCTGCTCGGAGAAACTCAAAGAGCCTTCGAGATACAGAAGTTGTTATGAATGGCTCAAAGTATAGAAGATCCAGATCAGGCTGGTCATTGATTTCTCTGCCAGGTTGATCTGGTAGAGTGGCCAGCTCCTTACTGAGGGAGACTGGAAGGTCCTTGATAGGATGAGGGTAGAACTGGTGCTTTGAATAGGTAGGCTAAGACTGATGTTAACATGCGAAATCGTAACCAATATTTAATTTCTTACTTCTTCTGAATCGTGATCACCGGAAATTATTGCTCCAAGTTCTGTTTTGGGTTTCTTCACTGTAGGGCTGAAGAAGGCCTCAAGGGTGCGCTTCTTAGACATGACGATAGATTATGCAGGTCAAATTTGTCAAATGGCGATAAGCTCAAGATACAAAGAAGATGGTTAGGATCTTTTCTGAGTTACTATGTACGAAACTTCAATTCTTAACCGTGAATATGTAGTAGTTATCCTGGAAGTCGTGACATCACCTTCTAACTCCCAGCCTTGCGTCTAAGTCAAACTGTGGCGTTGGTCTGTGGCGGTGCACAAACGTATTCCAGATTCTGCAAAGTGCAAGCCCTAAACTCAGTCCAAACCAGCCTCACTTTCTCTCAGGCAGGGACCCTTGTTTGACTCATGTCAGGTCAGTCAAAGTCAGTGCATTTTCGTCAAAAATTCATCGATAACTGAGGAGCAAGGCTTCACTATGGATGTTAGTCTCAACCCCTGTCACTGTAAATTCATAGACAGAAATATCATCATGGAAATAATAAGAAACTAATGACTCTTGGAAAAATATTCAGAAAAACTCTCAACTACGAGACATGAACCTATTCCGAGCACCGGCTGCTCGTGCAGCAAAGACTCTCGATAGGTCAGTGTTTGCAAAGACACTCAATGCTACTGCGGCGTCTATCAAAGAGAACAAGCTCCTCTCCAAGTATCGTAAAGAACTTGAAAAGACAAATGAGGTTCTCTTTATGGAGAGATTCAACCCTATCCTGCCCGACCCTGACCCTTCGCTTGCTTCTCAGGGTAAGAAGTGTATAGTATTGGCCCCTCAAATCAAGTCTACTTGTAAGTGGTAACGCCCTTGGGTGAGATACTGGTGAAAGATGCTAATAAAGAGATAATAGCTCCAGAGACATGGAGTCCTATTTTGCAAGAAGCCGCCAAGGTTGGTGATATTAAGGTGGTCCCTTATGATATTGATATTGGTTACGAGTTCTGGACGTACAGTGAGTCAAAGACTCCGAGATCTCACATACAGGAGGCTGACAAGAGCCAGTGGATGTCATGAAATCGATTCTTCCTGAAGATCTACACGAAGAGATCCCAAGTGGTTTCAACACAGTAGGACACGTTGGTATGTTTTCGAGTCCTCATCAGAACCACCAGAATCCATACTTACAAGATAGCACACCTCAACATTCGAGATCAGTACCTGCCCTACAAGAACATCATCGCCCAGGTCCTTCTTGACAAGAATCCCCACATCAAGACCGTTATCAACAAGATCGATAATGTCGGCTCAGAGAACGAGTTTAGAACCTTTGCCTACGAAGTCCTTGGAGGTCCTGATGACCTGAACGTTGAAGTCAGCGAGGCTGGTTGCGTCTTCAAGTTTGATTACTCCAAGGTATACTGGAACAGCAAGCTCGATACAGAGCACAAGAGAATCGCGGGCTTGTTCAAGCCAGGTGAGGTTGTAGCAGATGTCATGGCTGGTATTGGGCCATTTGCTGTTCCAGCTGGTAAGAAGGGTGTCTTTGTCTGGGCCAACGACAAGAACCCGGAGAGTTACCGTTACCTTGAGGACGCGATCCGCAGGAACAAGGTGAGCTCATCATTAGTCTCGTCCCATCATGACCTGATATTAATCCTTGATTGCAGGTCTCGGAATTCGTGAAGCCTTTCAATTACGATGGCCACGACTTCATCCGCACATCCGCAGATCTTGTTCTGGAAGCTCACAAACGCGGCGACTGTGCAGTTATCAAGCCTCCAAGACCATCAAGAAAATCTACAGCGCCGCCTTCGGAGCCTGTCCGAGTGCCCGTGCCACCAACCATTTCCCACTTTGTCATGAACCTTCCCGCATCCGCCATTGAATTTACTCACAATTACCGGGGTCTCTACCATGGTCACGAGGAACTCTTTGAGCCTCACACCGAGACCAAGCTACCCATGGTGCACGTCCATTGTTTCTCGGTCAAGGCTGATGATGAGACACCATTGAACGACGTCTGCGAACGCATACGTAAAGAGATTGGTGTTTTGCTCAAGACTGGCGACCCCGAAAAAGAAGGCGAAGTCCTCATCTACGATGTGCGAGACGTTGCGCCTGCAAAGAGAATGTTCTGCGCTTCGTTCCGCCTACCGCGTGAGGTTGCCTTTGCTGAAAGGGCTTAGACGGGGTCGGACGATGTCGATATCTCTGGCATTTGTCGGGCCCCGGGTGGAACGGTCAGCCGGGCGGACGGCCGGAGGGCTATAGCCTATTCCCTTGCACAGCAGCTGTGCGATGCTGTGCTGTGCTGTAACGTATTCGTACTGCAGTAGGATATTAATTGACCAACCCAATGCAGTACGAGGTCGGAAACTCAAAAAAGGACAAACCAAGGCGCTTAAGCCTACGCCGAATGCAACTTTCTCTTTCTACAATCAAGAACAGGGTCGCATTGGCATCCATCGGGATATGGCTGTTGATAATAAAGCGCTTACAATACTTATCGTCCGATACTGTATCTTGCCCGGGTGATTTATCCTGCGGCCCGCTCAGGCACGATGACGCTTTCATGAATAATTCAGACTGAGTATAGTTAGCCGCGATAACGGGTCGCGGGGTTTCTTTGGTCTGTGACTGCAGCCGGTCAGCGTAAGCTTCGGGATACCCTTGAGGGATCGACGATACATCCTCTGGTCTGCCCTGCCCTGCCCTGCCTGTTTGGTTTGGTTCAATTTGTTTTGTTCATAAAACAAGCTCATACCGAATGCCAGGCGTGGCTGACCAGGTCAAGACGTGGCACACCCATCATGTTATCCTTGCCCACCCTTGCACTCACTCATGGAACGGGCTACCCATCAGCGATTGCATCTTATCTTGGAGGACACCCTTATGGGCGACACCTGACTCCCTCTTGAACAACGCAGACGCACCCCTCAAGCTCCTTCTAGTCTGCACCCTCGCATGGTTTCACGGCATCACCGTTGAACCGTCGACGTTTTGTATACCTTGCACTGCATTCTCAGTGCGTCGCGCATGCATTGGAGCAAAGCTGACGCACGCCCTGGTGCAACCTTGCAGAACCCAAGCCAGGCCAAGACAAGACAAGACTCTTGGATAGTTACAAGATCGGAGAGACGAACCGATTAAGTGAGACACTCAGACAGATGACAGCATACAAGAATCAAAGTAAATCGCTACAAGGCTTTATGCGACACCGTACCTACGAGCTTGGTTCGATCCTCGATGCAGCTGCATAATGCCAATATCAATAATGTCGTGATGTTTTTCTTATCAATTCTCACATCCACAAACCTGTTGGATATCTCTTCCTTCAGAATCTTTTTTTCAAAGAGCCATGCCTATTCTTCCTCTTTCGGTATCGTGCTTCATGGTCGCTTCGAGTCCCTAGCCCTGGCCCTGGTTCTGGCATACCCGCCATCCCGAGCCCAGGGTTCCCTCGAAATCTAGGTGACCTCGGTGTGGTATTCCGTAACCCTACGCGCAGTTGAGGGTGCTGCCATCCCACGCATATTCCCCTGACCGATCTACGGTATGTGCCTCAGCCATAAATAACGTCTGCAAGCCATGTCTGCGTTGCGTTATCAGTGAGACGAGGCACGACAACACCACTAAAACGTGGTGGTATACGAGTTGCGCAGCGTCAATTCGGAGAGTTAAGATGGCGACAGGCAGTGGACCCTGAAACATTAGCTATTGTTGTACAGTAGGAATGGCGGTTCTCATTATCAAGGATGGTCGGCAAGCTTCGAGAACCCACAAAGAAACCGAGAAGCAGAAGAACATGAGCGTTAGTGAGAGATATTGTGAGAGATACGAACCAACGTAGCATCTGCAACGCGCAACGGAGAGTGAGTGGCGATAACTTGTCGATCTACAAAGCGACTTGTTATAGAATCCCAGTCTCTCGGTGCGGGTCCGGGGTTTCTTCATCAACTGCAAGAGAAACTATTCGGAAACACATACCATCAATCATGAACAGCCATTTGGTTATAGAACCCAGCCCTATTAATTGTTCTGAGGCCGTCCATCGCTGCCTCCTTATCGCCTAAGCGAATCTGCATGACAGAGCATCGATACTATTGATCTTCTTCCATCGTTACCTACCAGGGCTGTGCTGCAAGTCCAGAGAACGGGTTATGGGAACAGCGGCTCATGGAGGTTGGAGAGGGGATCGTCTGGCGTCTAGGTTCAGACGCAACTGCAACGTACATCACGGCGGACGCATCTGCTTTCAAGGGAACTCCTCCATCTCCCGTCAGGCCCATCTGCAGCGCTTCGAGGGATGGGGTGTGGAGTTTCGAGACGATGAGACGAGTGGATAGCCAGTATGAGGCTGAGGACTTGAGTTAATAACAAGCGCCCTTGTTAAGATAGGGTTGCACTTGAGTTATCATGGGTGTTCGAGCACAGTAACGAGCTCATGAGGCGATATTGCAACAAGAGGAGAGGAAAGCCCTTGTTGGCAGAGGATGAACGACGAAACTCGTAGGCTTTGCGCCAAGTCTGATGTGATGAAATTCGTCATTACCATAACTCTTTAGAGTTGCGATCATGTGGAGAGTTTGCTCGCGAGAGATATTCATGATCTCTCGTTCTGTTGGCTCATATCATCCCACTTTGTAGGATGCGCATAATCAGCCAGCCTTCACATGCTAAAGTGTGGCTTCTATTGTTAACCTCGAATCTTGTTGGTCAATTCCTGTGGATAGAGCCACACTGCTAGGGGAGATCGAGAATCGAATGCAGAAACTCCAGCAGGCATCCATTTAGACATTCTAGGAACCACAAGTTCCCCATTTCAATTCCTTGTTCTCTCTTGTCGTTTCGTCAACAAGTCAGCAAGTTCCACTTGCTCGGACCGAGATGACTTGCGTTCACTAATGTCCTAAGTCTCGGCCGATCCGATATGCGAGCAACGAGGGGCAATCGTGAAATATGATTGGTTGACTATTGAGATAGTGTTTCCATACTGGCTGTTCGAGACCTGATTTCTGCTTTTCGACAGACCTGGCATCGAGAAGGCGAGGATAAGTCGCGATGATGGAAGTTTGTTAACGCTGGCAGGCGGTATTGGGTAATGCATGCGAGGGCGTTCCAGTGATGTATCATAAGGGAAGTATCAGGAGTAACACTGATGCCAAACTGGGCCGACGGCATGTTATTATCAACATGTTATTGCATATCCGATAGCAGCCGTAATTGAAGATACATCATGGAGTGTAGCCAAAGATCTCTGCAATCTTATCCTATCTCTCGAGGCACGATGTAGCTATGAATGGTAGCTGGCTGGCACTTTGTCGAACGCAGCTCATGGCGATACTCCACCATACCATGATGGTGAAGAAAACGGACAACTCACATAGCCCATAGTGGTAACCCGAGAGCGTCGGTGGGCAATCAAGTCCTGGTTACTATTCTCGGTGGGCCTCGTGATTATGTTCAAACAGCTGTTGTTCATCGGCAAAGAACCAGGGTGCACCACGCCTGGAGATGGGATATGACACAGAGTATGTAGTCCGTCATTGATGGAGAGACCAAAGATTGAGCGCCAACGTGGAGCACAGAAGTACCTCAAAGTGCCGCATAGCATCGCTGGTCGAGAACCACCTCTCTTTGTAAATATTGAAGCTGTTGCAGTTGGCGCCAGTGATGCTAGCCAAAGCTTGTGTCCTCACCAGTGCGGGGACCCCAAAACATCACGGCCCACCGCAGAGTCACCCAATGTTCTGAGAATGGACCAAAGGTTCATTCTGTATGAAAACGTACCTATTAGTGAGAAAGTCAAGTCGATTGTGCGGTAGAATCCTGCCGAATTTTCCAATGAATATCCTATACTCGCGAGTGGCTTTGTACAACCAACAACCAAGCTTTGCACGGCAAAGCATATGTCATCAAGTCTGTTGGAGATACTGCCAGATTTGGTCGAAGCAAAAAGAAAGTGTCGATCCTTATGCTGATCAGGGTCCCTGTAGATTGGCTTTAGAATAATCATTAGCTAACTAAGCCATGGTGGGTACATCCGACCAAGGAAATCCTGCTGAGCCTAGCCGGTGCGAACGAGGTTGCTTGCGTGGAAGTCTTGATATTTGCGTAGTTGATGTGAGGTAGGACCGAAAAGAACCATCAGTAGTCGAATTCTACTGTATGTGTGTATTCCGCTAGTTCTATTAGACGGATCCGTATATGTATCGATGTTACATGTCTGGACTTACATAGCTAGAACGAGCATGCAAATTCGGCGACAATTATAGAACGGAAACTCTCGAATAACGATAGCCGAATTATCGATTCGCTTAACCCTTGAAAGGAGCCGCTAATGGCGTCACTCATTATAGCCCGTAGAGAAAACGGGGGTTGTCCATGGCACCAATCCCAGAAAGAGCGTCAATTCGTTTCGAGGCGACATATTGATGTAGCCGGTCCCGAAGAGGTTCTCCATTCTGTTCGTAGAGTCCGAAAATTCCATCATCGTCAAACTCGCCAATAGTAGCGTTTGAGGGGAGTCAACTTTTCAAGCGCCTGTAAACCTCCATGCTGAATGAAGAGGTAAGACCTTGCCCACATACAGAGCGCTAAACAAGACATTGTATGTGAACATCTCCAAAAGCCGCATTGATAGGCATCTCAGTGCCCCGGCCAGCTTGGCTGGTACAGTAAAAAAGATCACGGCAACTAAAACTGCGTCCGTCGTTACCAATGCCAAGATCCCCTTGCTTGAGCTTATGTCCAAGCAGTACAGTAACGGTAATGGTGCAGTAGCCCTACTGTAGCCATAGCGCATCCGCATTCGCAGCTGCGGCCACAGATGCATCCTGCAAATCAGATAGTACAAGCCATGGCGGCCAATGAATGGTTTAAAGCAAAGACAGCATGAAGTGGACTTGATAGTGCAGTGACCCTCCAGGGTGTTTACTCTCGAAGCAGAGCAATGCAGTAATAGGTCCCCATCGACCCACTCGTAAGAGCAACCTACTAGATATTTTGCTGTGAAGAAAATACATGCTTGTGCCTGTTAATGGGAACGATAGCATCGATGGGTCCGATGGCTGAGGATTGATGTGTCATGGCGCAAGGGTCAGGGACGAGAAAAAAGCTTGGTGTGCTTGGATTCTCGGGTTTTCACGGATTGCTTGAAGAATCCATAATGTTGGCAGTTGCTGTATGTGAGTGTGGCAAAAGAAGTCATATCGGAAACCGCCCGAGATACGAATAAGACGAAACGACTGGCATCGAAGAGCCGAGCCGAGCGAAGAGTAACGGAGCGACATCGAACAAACAAGAGATGATAATGATAAGCATGTTTGTGTTACTCGGCGAGGGAGTCAAAGACACGAAGAGCACTTTGGCGAGAGGGAGATATGAAACTCCAAGATAAGGAAGATAAGCAAGTTGTTGTTGCTGTTGTTGTCTATCAAGTACCTAGGTGAAGAAGATATCGAGAAGGGGTGCAGCTTTAGCGAAACGTATTGTACATACATCGGCTGTAGGGTGCTTTGTTTGGTGCTTGGCTTCTTCCGCTTGGCCTGTGGCTCTGAGGGGGTCAGATTCGGATGGACGATGGATCTGTGTCTGGGGGAGATTCTGAATCTGGGGTGAGGTGAGGGGGGTGAATTTGATTGGGTTTAGCTTGATGGAACCTGGGGCTGGCAAGTGCAAGTGCGAATGCGGGTGGTGGCTTCCAGCTAAGAGCTTGGAGAGTCTGAGGTAGAAGGAACGACTGCCCATCAACGCCCGCTACTATCTTTGTCTTAAGGCAGGTAGGTGCTAAACTATCCAGCAATTGGCATTCGTCCATCATCACTTTGACGGGAAGATTATCAAGGTACTTACGTGTTAATCTTGAAGCGACTAATATTTTATACACAGCATCAGTAAGCTACTTGACGATATCTCGAGCAATTGGTTGAGCAGACCTGGTTATCGATCATACAGTACCAGGTACACCCTGGTCAAGAAGACGTTGAGAAAAAGCACATTCGTCCAATCAACAAAGCCAATTGAGCAGTCGGCAACATCCAGGTACAACTTACATACTGTACAGTACAGAGTACATGGATAAAAAACGACATACATATAACGGTCGGGGGAAACCACATGGTTGCTGTGTGAGAGACCCCCATTGGAGTGTTAGATAAACTGTTGGTTGATCAGTTGGTTTCCCAACAAGTGTCTCATTGGCACTCCCCTTGTTTGCTCAGAATATTCAGGGCAAACATACCACGCGTGTGTAGTTATGTACAAAGGTCTTAGACTGCTTTAAGGGCATGGCTCAGGAAGACAAGGGAAATGCGCATCCTTCAGAGAGCCATATCCGAGCTGTGACATAAGCGACTCGGCAAGGTACTTCCACATTCAGTCACGGGACTCGATATCTTCAAGATGAGGCCTAGACTGCTGTCAAGGTATAGATGAGGCTTCTTTTGTTGTTCTGCTGACGTACGGATACCTCTAACGAACTGGTTACCCTAGGTGAAGCTACAAGAAGCCAGGCAAAAGCAGAGCCCCAATTGGCAAAACACTAAATTGTGGCATCCATCATGAATTTTACCCCTGGATCCCGTATAATATCGACCTGGTCTTGATAATTCTTCACCAATTACCAATGCTCGTGGTCGGGTTGCGTTGATCGAGGCCGATTTGCCGATGTGAAATGGAGCCAAGATGATCGGAATGTCATGATGACAATGCAGAGGTGGAATTCGAGACCAATGTTGCGCGGCCTGTGGCATCAACCCTGAAAGTGAGCTGCACAGCTGCTCATAGCCAAGAAAGGGCGGACACGCAGGCTGCAGGGCAAGACAGGACAGGACAGTACTGTACAGTATGATACAGTATCCGAAGGCTACGGTACCCCAACTGCCTATAATGAAAGATCTTGCCCTCCAGATTTTTGTTATGGAGAAATGTCGATCTTTGAGGTAGCTAAACGTCGATCTCAAAGACCGCACGGACCGTACCGTATGTGGAATTACATCAATAACATCAAAACAGTCTGGCGTTGAGGAATGCCGCAACCTTGTCAAAACAGCCACAACACCACAAGACGGGGTTGCATTTCTGTTCCTTCCTGCGATGTGATGTAACAAGCGTTCTATTCTGCCCTGGCCTGAGCGCGACCAAGGAGACAACGAAGCCACATACGGTATCAGAGATGCATCTCGACTGATATGGTTGAGACCTTCTTTTGTTGGTCTGAGATACATACTTGCGTGCAGGGTCTGGATAGAACTGACTTGAAGCCGGCATGCAGAAGAATTAACAAAACAAAGTGCAGAAGTTGGACGTGTAATTGATAACAGCAATACCACGGACGACGATCTAGGATTTCAATTGGCTCTTGAACAGGTCTGAGGTAAAGTTTGGAAGTCTCATGCACTCAGTATCAAATTAGTGAAGGATCAGAACAGAGTCGAGATGAGATATTAGCAAGCGCAAATCCATACCAACCTACTCTACAAAGCCCTACAGCATCCAAAACTATAGATGAATGATACAGCTGATGACAGGTTCATTGGCGTTTTGACCCCCAAATAATTGAGTTCTTTGGCGTCAGCAAAGTTCCGGGTTGATTCCCGGATGTCCACTAGTATCATTATCTCCCCGAAGACGCAATCGAATCGACAGTGGAGGCCATCTCCATCTTCAGTTATTGGCGAGCTCAGCTCTCTGCCGCGGCGGCTGATGTGATCGAGACCTGGAACTATGGAGCACTTGGATGAACTGATGTGAGGGGAATTGTTCCATCGCAGATGGTAGCGCTGAAAATCATTGTGCTCCAGAAGTTTAGGTTCACATTCAACCGCGTAACATCTACAAAGGACAATAACAATGGCAGTTGTAGGCATACGACGCAGTGCAGTAACTCCGAGTCTGTTTACTGGAGCTCGTAACAATTCTCTCATCCCTGTCTATAATTAGGACATGGAGGCTCAGCAAAGTTAAGCTACAGTAGGTGCACAGGTAAGCCGTAAGCCGCTGAGCATTATAGCGTCTTCAATGAGATATTTTATCAAGATAATGGGAAATTTGTGTATGAGATCCGTGATTTAAGGGTAGGGCACAACGCCACTGAGCACATAGGATGAAAAATTAATTTCAAGCAGGTAAAAAATGACAAGTTGTGACGTTTGGTGAGACAAGAGAACCCTGCATTGGAGTGAGACATGTCATAGCAGATGAGCGTGAGAGAAAAAAACGTTTGTCGAAGCAACGCGTGGTATTCTGCAGAGTACGGATACTGTAAAAGTAAAACAGAGTTGTGGTTACAAAGTGGATCTTTTTCAGGAGGAGGCTTAAATTTTCATTCTAAATGTATCACGTTTACTTGGGAATTGGCGAGACGATGATATCCGAGCCAATTAATTAACTATATGATCAAGTACAGTACAGTAAAGTAAAGCAAGGGGCTGAGTTGAGTTGAGTTGCATTAATGTGATGAATCGTAGTAAGAGGCTTCTGGAACTTATTCGGCCCTTGATGATCCCCGCTTGTGTAGTACTTTACCGTCGGGCAGTTGCGAAGGAGTCCAAGCGAAGCCAAGCGATGGACTAAAAAAGAATTAGAGAAAA